>NC_056736.1:324708742-324771242 GCF_019279795.1 Protopterus annectens
AAGGGCTTACCCAAGATGCTGAATTTTAAACTATCTGATTTCCCCTCATGAGCTTCAAAAAAGTGTTTGGCAACTGGACTAGATAGATTTGAATTCCTAATGTCCCTTAAATGCTCTAAAATTCTAACTCTGACCATTCTTTTGGTTTGTCCAATATACCATATGTTACTACAACTGCAAGTAAGTGTATATACAACGCCAATAGATTTACAATTAAAATAGTGCTTGGGGTTATGGTTAATATTATTAATAGATCTGACATTGATTATTCTATCACATAAACTACACGAACCACATCTAAATGATCCCACATTAGTAGTGTAAGAAGTTCTTTTTATTAAGAGGTTATTATTTAATATTTCTTTTAAATAATTATTTCTTTTAAATTCTTTCCCTTTTTGTATGAAAACGTTATATGATGAGGAAAGAGCTCACCTATAGAGTCATCCTCGCAAACCAGGTACCAAAATCTTTTAATTAAAGAAACAAATATTTCAGAAAAAGCTGTGTACCTAGTCACGAAAAATATCTCTTCCACATCTCTATCTTTTTTTGTTGAATCTAAAACATCCATTTCAAACTTTCTGAATGTTTTATGCTTATTCATAACATTATTCATACTTTTCAGTAATTGCTTTTTTTCATACCCTCTTTCACATAATCTTAGAAACACCTCATTTAACTCATGATCCAACTCAGATTCTATACTAGTATGCTGATAGATTCTTTTAAATTCTCCATGAGGCAAAGCTCTCAACAAATGGGGGGGGGGTGCATGCTGGTAGCATGCAAAAACATGTTCACTGACGTACTTTTCCTGTAGGGTCTAAATTCAATAATATTATTTCTTTCAAATAGGGTCAGATCCAAAAAATTGATTTGATTTCGATTCATCTCATAAGAAAATGAGAGACTATGTTCATTTGTATTCAAGGATTCAAAAAATTCACAAAATTCTAATATATCCCCCTTACATATAAAAATTAGGTCATCAATGAAACGTTTGTACAAGATAACTCTGTGTTTGAAAAAATCTGTTTCAAGGTATAGTTTTTCAAGTGACCCTTGGAAATGCCGCTTGAGAGGGTTAGGTCTAACTGGGTGTCCCTCACCCCATTCCCTGTCTTGAGAGCCCATCTGCATTAGCACTGATACTCCCACTGTGGTGCTGCACTGACATATATGCTTGCAACCCCAGGCTCCATCTTAGCAACTTGGCATTTTGCTGACTGGCTCTGTTTAACCATATTAGGGGGTTGTGATCTGTCATTACAGTGAATTTTCCTTCATACAGATAAGGCTGAAGTTTTTGAAGTGGCCACACTATGGCTAGACATTCCTTTTCTACAGCTGCATAGCATTCCTCCCTGGGTTGGAGCCTATGACTAAGATAAACCACTGGGTGCTCTTTCCCCTCTGATGAAATCTGGCTAAGTACAGCCCCCACCCCATGGTTTGAAGCATCCACCTGCACAACAAATTATTTGCTGTAATCTGGACTGGCTAACACAGGGGTTCCTCCCAAAGCTTCTTTAAGCTTCTGAAATGCCTTCTCACATGCTGGGGTCCACACTACCTTATCTGGCCTATTCTTCCTTGTCAGGTCTGTGAGGGGAGCAGCTATGGTACTATAACTAGGGACAACATTTCTGTAGTACCCTGCTGTCCCTAAGAATGCCCTCACCTGCTATTTGGTAACAGGTGCAGGCCATGTCTGAATAGCTTCCACTTTGACAGGTTCTGGCATTATCTTACCACTCCCCACTCTATGTCCTAGGTAGAAGACCGCTGCCAAACCCACCAGACATCTGCTTGACATAATTGTCAACCCTGCCCTCTGTAGTCTGCCCAGCACCTCCCTGACATGCTGAAAGTACTCTGGCCAGGAGTGGCTGTAGATAGCAATATCATCTAGGTAAGCAAGGGCAAACCCTCCTGCTCCTGCTAGGATATTATCTTCCAGCCTCTGGAAAGTCGCTGGGGCATTCTTCATCACAAAGGGCATCTTTGTGAACTCGTACAAGCCAAAAGGAGTCACAAAGACTAACTTCTCTCTAGCACTGGGAGTCAAGGGTACCTGCCAGTAACCCTTGGTAAGATCAATGCTTGTAAGATACTTAGCCCCACCCAGGTGCTCTAGGGCCTCATCTGTCCTAGGCATGGGGTAAGCATCCGACTCTGTGTGACTATTTAATTTCCTGTAGTCCCCACAGAAGCTGGTGCTTCCATCCTTCGTTGGCACCAGCACACTACTGGGGAAGCCCAGGGACTGTTGGACTCTTGAACCGCCCCTAGTTCCAACATCTCCTGTACCTCCTCCCTCAGAGTTTGTCTGACTCTCCCAGGCACCCTTTAAGGGGCCTGCCTAATAGGTCTCTGGGGTCTTGTATCTACTTGGTGCTGCACCAGGTGGGTGCACCCTGGGTTCCCAGTGAACATGTCCCCAAATTCCTGCAACACTGCTCAGACTTCTCAAACCTGGGTAGGAGATAGCTGCAGCGACATTATTGTGCTTAGAAAATGGACTACCTATTAAATTTTGTATTTCATGTATCTATCTATCTATCTATCTATCTATCTATCTATCTATCTATCTATCTAGAGTGATATCTTCCTCCCAATGTTTCATACTTGCTGGAGTATATGTAGTAATTGCCAAAGGAAGTATTTTATATCTAAAATGTAAGTTACATGTGTATTTAATTTACAGACACACACACCAGTTAACAGTCTGATGTCTTTGTGTGAGCAAAAAAATGAAGCAAGCAAAAAAAAAAAAAAAAATAGCCAGGCTTTGCAACTCCGCACTTTCCCCTTTAAAGTCCTTGATTTGGTTTTCCACCCCATTTTGTTGCTCTGTGCTGTTAACATTTTGTATTTTTGTTGTAATGCAGCACAGTAAGAACTTCATAACTTTTAATATTTAAAGAATCAATGGTGATGGAATGCATATGGCAGCCAGTGCTGTGTGTCATTTGACTGTCTCTCACTCACTCTTCTTACGCAGTCATTTACAAACACACACACACACACACACACACACACACACATGCAAGCAGCACATTCACATGCACAAACACAGACAGCATTTTCTTATTTTATATTTTAACTGCATGCTCTCTAAACAGCAAAGTTCTGATTAGAAATCAAAAAAGTAGTGGCCATTTGCTTTTCGAATGTCTGGCCTTCACATAACCTTAATTTGCTGCTGTGAAGTGGTGTAGTGTTTTTCAGTTGGAATTACCTGTACAATAACACCCTGCTGGTGAATGTTTATTCTCCAGTCAAGATTTAATGTACAGTTTGTCTATTCTCTAAATGTATGTGTGTGTGTGTGTGTGTGTGTGTGTGTGTGTGTGTGTGTGTGTGTGTGTGTGTGTGTGTGTGTGTGTGTATGTATGTGTGTGTGTATGTGTGTGTTTATCTGTGTGTGTGTGTGTGTATATCTATCTATATATATATATATATATATATATATATATATATATATATATATATATATTTAAACACACACACATGTATGAACACTTGTTCAAGAAATAACTGAACTATCCCAATTTACAAATGTCGAGTAAAACTCTAAAGATATTGAAATATTAGTAATTCCTATACTTTGTCAGTTGTGTGAAAAAAAAACCCTCCTGCATGCATACTGTCTCCAGTTATCTTGTTCACTAAGTGGTAATACTTTAATACTTTGCTCTAATCATTGCCTCCCTTAATTTTTCTTTCCATGTTTGCTTATGTTCATAAGATCCTCTAGAAGGTCATGATATTATTTTTTCCTATTTCTTGATGTCTTCCCTTTCCATGCTTTGGCTATGTGACGTCTAATCAAACCTCCTCATGAAAGTATGATTGTTTTCTCTGTTACTGTCTGCATTTATATCATGTTATCGAAAGATGAAAATAGCGAATGCTATTTCATCGGTCCCAAAACATCTAAACATGAAAATATCGAACATTCAGAACAGCAAGTTTTTTCCCATGGAAAAATGTTGCTCCTCTGAAACACATACACACAACACAAGCACATCAAACAAACAGCAACCACACACATACGCTTAAATTTCTACATCTAACACTACACTAAACTAAACATACACTACTATCTACCCACTTACTTTAACCCAAACCCTAACCCTAAGTTCTGACACTATAGCACAATCACCTAACTCACGCCCTAACTCTAACTCACTTAAACTGCCCCTAACCCTAAAGTATGTCACTATCACACACACGCCTAACCTGTGCCCTAACCCTAACTCACTTAACCCCCCAACCCTAACGTACAATCAATCACACACTTACCTGAACCCAACCCGTAACTTTCCACCACAGCGCTAAGAATAGTGAAGCCACAGAAACGGCCAACCGAATTCTTTCACGAGGAAAGAATTTGCTGTTCTGCAGCTTCGCTATTCTTAGCGTTCACTGAATAGTGCTTGATATCAGAACATTCGAAGTTTTAATACTTCGATGTTTTCATATAGACCCTACTATCCAACCCTTATCTTCTCCTCCAATTCCTAACAAACAAAATTTCCATTTTCTAGTAAACTATTTCTGAAAAATATTTTCCCACTTTTGAATAGTGTTATTTCCTAATATTACATTATCCAAATGTATGAATAATACCTGCTTCAGGCTTCTCACATTTCCCCTCACCTTTTCCTGACTCCCTGCAAATCCATAAATGGTGTTCTGTACCACTTGTTAAACAATGTATCATGGCCTCAGGCCCCCAGTAATATTTTCAATCTGGCACCCATTCTTGTGTCATTCAACCAGTCCACCTTGGAAGTTTTTTTCTTTTGCTGAGTTCATACCTTAGCTTTAATCTATCCATCTTGTTCCCATATTTATATTTTATAAGTATTCTATAAAGTTTACTAAAAGTCAATTTTTTCTTATCCTCCTTCATCTTTGTAAAAAAAAAAAAGCAAACAAAAAAAAGTACTTTGCCCTAATCCCCTATCATCAAGAACCTACTTATGTCAACTGATGCTTTACAACCAGCTTTAATTGCTTATATTGAAGCCATGCCCTCAATGGAATTTGAAACTTAAATTTAAAACTAGCCCACTCTTCACACTTGAAAGTACCACGTTTCTTCCTCTGAAACAGATGTTCTGCAATGTTGACCACTTGCCATTTTCTCCAATAATAGGATGACTTTGGATTTTAACATTGTGATTATTCCATAACTCCTCATGTAACACTCTAAGTTCATAGTAAATATTAGGTTACCCATGTGGGCCATTTTAAGCCTAGCCAACTTCCCTCAAAAGTAAGAATCAAACCCTGTACTTTGTGTCTGTGAGGTGAACACGTTAACCATTATACCAGCCTCCATCCTAGTATCTCAAGTAATGACTCTGGGCACCTTTTTAAAGTTGTAATAAATTTGTCAATTATTTGATTATAGTACAAATTGAATTCCTTATCATAGTTCCAAGGTCATGTGCAAAAACAGTTGCTGCTGCAGAGCCTAGAGAATTACTAAAAGAAGTTCCACGTTTCCCAAACTCCCTAACTTGGCATTCCTACCATCGTTACCATTCCATACAAATTTATCATAAGATCTTTCAATTTTTATAAATCATTTGATTTCTTTTCTGCATAGTGGTATGTCTCTACTTACATACAAGACTTGTGAAAGGATCATCATCTGAATTTGAATAATCTTCTAGTCAGTGTAAATAAATACCTCAGATTATCATTTCTCCAATAAGTAAAACATCTTGTTGTATAGATCTGAATAATTACTGCCTGTTAGGGTCTGGTCTGTTTCCTCCATCATGAAACCTCCTACTTTGCCTCTTCTTTTTTTGTGACTTAATTTTCACAGGTTGCATTATGTGTCCAACCTACACTAACTTAGAATGTTTTGGTACAATTATATTCCATTCCAGACACTGCTTTGATTTGTTTAAAAATTTCCATTTCACGTGGTAGGGTAAAGTCTAGACTATCAGTTGCTAACATGCAATCATCAGCAAATATGCCCCACAAATTTCCAATTACAAGGAATGTTCTGCATGAAATGGTGAGTTTTTTGCTCTAAGGTCTTCATTGGAAAGTAAATAATAGTAGGGATAAGTAGCATCCCTGTCTAGTTCCCATGTTGATATTGATATCTTGGGTTAATTGCCCATTAATCACCAATTGTGTTTTTACATTTGTATATAATATAGACACCAATTTAATAATCTATGACCCAAGCCTACTTCCTTCAAAACCTTAAATTCAAAGGCTAATAATATGATACCAGCTCTGTCCCACCAAAAATTGTTCTCAGCTGTATGCCCTTTAACAGAACTTATTTCATTATTATTATTTGATTATTAATCTGTACAAGTAACTCTGCAACAGCTAATACTATTGCTAGGATTTTATTTTAAATCATCTTTATTGATCATGCTAAAATGGTTTTCCATAACAACATTATGATGAATGCAAAGTACAAGAACAATTATAATCTTAACAGTCCTTACAAGTAAAACTTTCTAACCATGATTTTTTTTTTCTCAGAGAGCTTATTCCTCTGTAATTATCTAAAACAAAAGAATGCACCAAGGTTCTGTCTGCTGTTTCATAGCAACATTTTTACTATGCCATGCTTCACGTTTGTCACTCAGTAACTTAAATTTTTAACCCAGTTGGAAGACTGTTTTTTTCCAGCATTGAGAGATCAGCACCAGTAATGTAGAACCTAGACATCTGATCTGAACTAAAAATGCATCTGGCACCATTATGTTTTTGGTTCCTTACCTAGAAGCCAGAATTTAAGTGAGTTATCCAATTTGCATTCCATCCTTGGTGCCACCCCAACATTAGCTATAAGTTTATGCCTCATGGGGGTTAACTTTGGGCATGCTCAGACTATGTGCATATAATCCAACCCCCCCCCCCTTCTCAGCATTTGCAACATTTCTCTCTTTGTGAATGAGAGCTATTAATATTACTGTTATGATTACTATTACTATTAATATTACTATTACTTTATGGTGTCCTCTTCCAGTTACAAGTTAATTTAGTTAATGAAAAGTTTGCTAGAGAGGGGAGTCTAGTATCATTTAGGGTTTATAAACAACAGATCGTCCATTCACTATGTGTCAGTGTTACTTGAATTAAGTTTGCCTGTTTTTGTTTAATTTATAGCCTTATCTCTGGAGGATCTAACTCTAAGCAATACAGAGATTTAAGTTTCAGATTGTGTGCCCATAGTAGTTATCCAGGTAAGCGCTGCACTTTGTGTGGGCTCCCAGTGTGTGGAGTTACAGTGCTGTAAAACTGCAAATAATGCCACTAACTTAGGTCAGCTTTGGGTATTTTTCCCACAGGTCCATTGAGAAGAGTAATTGTTCAGGGGTCTCTATTAGCAGAACAAAAGCCCGACTGAGCAATCCCAGTTGAGTGACACATAAAGAGCAAAAACCACTAATATTGCAAGAATGAACGGAGATTGCCATAGGGAATTCGTCCCTTTACTTCAATGCAGTGCGATCTCGGAGTTGGTATATTTAAGTCGGGGGGGTTTGGGGAGTGCAAGGGGGCTTACACCCCTGCATACAGTAGTTAGTGAGAGTTTACCTGTTTTACTTGTTAAGTTTCATGGGTTTGAAATTAGTGGTTTTCGCTCTTTGTGTCGCTCAACTGCATTTCGCTCAGTCGGGTTTTCGTTCTGGTAATATAGACCCCTGTTCAGTACTACCAATCATTCATTAAATGTATGTTGTAATATTTACCTGCCTGACTCCTGCTATGCCAGCCCCCCCCCATCTTATCTTTGACTAGCAGACTATTAAACCATAAATGTATTGTATGAAATGTTCTTATATTTTCCTGGACTATGCATTCTTCCAGAGTGTTATAATTTATCCTCCTGGGTCCCATGTTTTTATATGCCAGGAATTTATTAGTAGATATCTTAGCCCTATTTCTCTAAAAAATCTCAGGTAATTCCCATATCATTGCAGGGGGAGGAGGAGATTCCCTCACCCTCTGAAAAAAAAACAGCTAATAGAAGTTACCCCATAAGCACATACATTCAGAAAACCACAGCCTTCATTACACAGAAAAAGCATCTGCCTGTTTATACAAGGTAGTTTTCCTATCTCATGGAAAACACCTCTCAGTTTTTGTCATTTTAGTATAAACTTTGAAATGTAAACATGGAGAGATATATCAGAAGAAAGATGTTTTAGGAAAGAGAAACATCCTAATGGCTTGGAGTCTGTGGAGAAAGGGGAACTTCTGATTATGCAAATGGCAATTTTCTATTGAATGGCCTGTACATGAGGATTTGTATTACTGTCTATAACTTTCCCAATATCCAACCTGATATAAATTTCTATATGCATACATGTTGTAACTAGCTATAGAGGAGAGTCATTATTACTTTTAACTGTTTCATGGTATATGTATTATGAGAAAAAATCATTGTTATCATTACAACTACATGTAGAGGAGAATCATTATTACTTTTTAACGGTTTCATGGTTTATGTATTAAGAGAAAAAAAAAATCTTTATTTTCTGTGTGTTGAACTCTAGCCCTGAAATGTAAGCAACTTTTTAATTGTACTTTTTAATTGCTTAGCATTCTCTACTAGATCATTTATCCCAGACACACAGTCATCTATGTGCCATGCAGTTAAAAATTAACTGAATTTGCAATTGTGATCACCCCTGTCTATGTCTTTGGTATAAGATAGTGTGTGTGTGTGTGTGTGTGTGTGTGTGTGTGTGTGTGTGTGTGTGTGTGTGTGTGTGTGTGTGTGTGTGTATATATATCTATCTATATATATATATATATCTATCTATATATATATATATATATATATATATATATATATATATATATATATAATAAAAGGCAACTAATAGAAACAGGTGTTGGGAAAGAGAGCACCCTTCATTATACTGTGACGACTGTGCCCTGGCCCAGTGATCAAGGAGCCTCAATCGTCACCACTAACACCAGTGAGGGCGTATCGTATAAGAGGAAAGGATAACAAATACATACAGTAAAGTACAATTTCCCTTAAGTGCACGCAGAGATCACAGTCAGTCTGGGGCTGGTTGCTCCCTTGCTCTCCAGGTCCACGATAAGACTCCCCACTGGCACAGCTATAGGGTCCAGATCTCAGCCGAGCTGGCAAGCTAACCTCCAGTACCATCTCTGTCCCACAAGTTCTTTGTGTCCCTGCCAAGGTAGCTGACACACCACACACACTTTGAGATAAGTACTTATACAACTTCACAGAGACTCCTGGGAAAGGCTGACACAGATTCTCCAGCAGTGCCCCTTTACCCAGACTATATGGTAGTAATTTCTGCCACCACTAGCTAATACTTATCAGCTACCCAAAGGCCCTTAAAAGGGTGTCAAATTATTACTGTGGAATATTATTATCCAAATTGGTAATGTGACTATTCAGTCTAAGGCTTATTAGAATGGCTTATTACAGTAAACTCTATAAATATGCAATGTACTCTAGAGCTTACTTATCTCTACACAAACCAGCCACAGGTAAAAGGTTTTAAAATATTTAATAATAAATAATTAAAAACACAAGACAATACTACTACACCACAGTGATATCTAAGAGTTCAGAGATCACACAGAAACTTAAAACAATACAGTAGGAAAGTTCTGATATAACAGAAAAACACTTGTCTAACTTTCTTCTAAGTTTCTAGCTATTACTACAAGAAAACATACTTCTAAGACACTACTTACATAAGCCAACAGGCAGAGTGCTGATAAGTGGGATATCAAGATCAAAATGCTCACAGTCTCTCTCTGAACAATAGTTTTTAAACGCACTAACAAACATCGTTGCTAGGCCCTCCCAGATTACATCATTTTGACAATTAGGTTTTCACAGTATATACATTCCATCATTTTGACACTTAGTCTGGAGTTCCCAGGCAAAAAGGCTACATTATTTAGCAATCTACCACCTGCTCAGGAAACTACAGTAAAAGACATTTCACATGTACACTCTAGCAAGTATTCCTTAAGTTAAGACAATAGAAAGAATGTGTTCAGCCAGCCACTTCGGCACACTATTTAGATAATTTTAACCTAAAAGAACATTTGAAGTGCTTGGCTTAGTTTTCCTTACAGCAGATGGCAATGTTGCAACAATCTTGAAGTTCACATTTAACAGTGTTTTATTTCATTTAAGAACACAAGCCTGTATTTATATATACAAATAATAGAATTATGTATCAAATTCTATTTGACTAGGCAGGCAGCCTTTGCCCATCTTCCCCCAATCTTTACATCCTATCCCCCCTGGAGAACTCAAGCTAGTTTTTCAAGTGATCCTTGAGAAATGCCTCTTGAGAGGGTTAGGTCTATCTGGGTGTACCTCACCCCATTCCCTGTCTTGAGAGCCCATCTGCATTAGCATCGCTTCTCCCACTGCGGTGCTGCACTGTCATATCATATGCTTGAAACCCCAGGCTCCATCTTAGCAACTTGGCATTTTGCTGACTGGCTCCGTTTAACCATATTAGGGGGTTGTGATCTGTCATTACAGTGGATTTTCCTCCATACAGATAAGGCTGACGTTTTTGCAGTGCCCACTCTATGGCTAGACATTCCTTTTCTACAGCTGCATAGCATTCCTCCCTGGGTTGGAGCATATGACTAAGATAAACCACTGGGTGCTCTTTCCCCTGTTATGAAATCTGGCTAAGTACAGCCCCCACCCCATGGTTTGAAGCATCCACCTGCACAACAAATTCTTTGCTGTATTCTGAACTGGCTAACAGAGGGAGTCCTCCCAAAGCTTCTTGAAGCTTCTGAAATGCCTGCTCACATGCTGGGGTCCACACTACCTTACCTGCCCTATTCCTACTTGTCAGGTCTGTGAGGGGAGCAGCTATGGTACTATCACTGGGGATGAACTTGCTGTAGTACCCTGCTGTCCCTAAGAATACCCTCACCTGCTTTTTGGTAACAGGTGCAGGCCATGCCTGAATAGCTTCCACTTTGACAGGTTCTGGCTTTATCTTACTGCTCCCCACTCTATGTCCTAGGTAGGAGACCTCTGCCATACCCACCAGACATCTGCTCGACATAATGGTCAACCCTGCCCTCTGTAGTCTGCCCAGCCCCTCCCTGACATGCTGAAGGTACTCTGGCCAGGAGTGGCTGTAGATGGCAATATCATCTAGGTAAGCAAGGGCAAACCCTCCTGCTCCTGCTAGGGTATTATCCACCAGCCTCTGGAAAGTCGCTGGGGCATTCTTCATCCCAATCGGCATCTTTGTGAACTCATACAAGCCAAAAGGAGTCACAAAGACTGACTTATCTTTAGCACTGGGACTCAAGGGTTCCTGCCAGCAACCCTTAATAAGATTAATGGTTGTAAGATACTTAGCCCCACCCAGCTACTCTAGGACCTCATCTGTCCTAGGCATGAGGTAAGCATCCGACTCTCTGTGACTATTTAATTTCCTGTAGTCCTCACAGAACCTGGTGCTGCTATCCTTCTTTGGCACCAGCACTACTGGAGAAGCCTAGGGACTGTTGGACTCTTGAACTGCCCCTAGTTCCAACATCTCCTGTACCTCCTCCCTCAGAGTTTGATTCTCTCAGGTGCCCTATAAGGGGCCTGCCTAATAGGCCTCTGGGGTCCTGTATCCAACTGGGTGCACCCTGGGTCCCAGTGAACATGTCTTTAAATTCCTGCAACACTGCTCAGATTTCTCAAACATGGGTAGGAGATAGCTGCAGGGAAATTGCAACCCCTTCCACTGAGGTGTCAGCCTAAGCCTCACTGAGGAGATCAGTCCACAGATGTCCCTCAGACTCCTCCTGCAACCCACTGCAAACACTCAGCACAAGGGCCTCCCTATCATGGTAAGATTTCACATCATGTTAACATGGTACACTTTGTGCCCCTGCCGTCTGCCTAGCACTTCCACCATGTAGTGAACATCACTTACATTTCTTACCTCCTTGTAGGTTCCCTCCCAAGCTGCTTGCAGCTTGTTGTGTCTGACAGGAATGAGAACCATTACCTGCTGCCTCACAGCATACTCTCTAGCTTGAGCATTCCTGTCATTCCACACTTTTTTCTGTTGTTGGGCTTCTGCCAGGTTCTCCTGGGCCAAGCCCATGAATTCCCTAAGCTTTGTCTTGAGGTTTAGGACGTATGCCACAACAGACTCCCTGTGAGACTCACACTCACCTTCTCACTCATCTGAAATTAAATCTGTAGGTCCCTTCACCCTATGCCCATACAGAAACTCAAAGGGTGAAAATCCTGTGGATTCCTGGGGAACCTCTCTGTAAGCAAACAACAGATGGGGTAAATATTTCTCCCACTCCCTCTTAAACTGGACTGCAAATGCCTGTAACATGAACTTGATTACAGAGTTTAACCTCTCAACAAGGCCATTAGTCTGGGGATGGTAGGGGGTGGTCTTCATGTGCTTCAACCCACTGGACTTCCACAGACAAGCCTGCAGGTCTGGCATGAAATTGGCACCTCGGTCAGTCAGTATTTCTTTTGGGAAATCCATCCTGCTGAAAATCTCTTACAAAGCAATTGCTGCCTTCTCCGCCTCAATGGAGGACAAAGCCACTGCCTCAGGGTATCGTGTAGCATAATCCACTTCCACTAGGATATACCTTTTTCCTGTGGAACCTGGTGTACTCAGAGGACCCACACTATCCATAGCTATCCTGTGAAATGGCTCACCAATCACAGGCAAAGGCATCAAAGGAGCTCTCACCTTGTCTCCTGCCTTGCCTACCTTTTGGCATTGCTCACAGGTCCTGCAGTACCCTGTTACATCTCTAGAAATTCCAGGCCAATAGAAGTTCTGCATAATACGCCTCTTTGTATGTTTTATGCTCATATGACCTGCAAAGGGAATATAATTTGCTATGGCTAGACGTGCCAGATGGTAGGCTCTAGGCACTATCAACTGCTGTAGTCTCTCACCTTCTAGCCCTCCCTCAGGGGTCCACTCACTGTATAGTAACCCTTTGTCCCAGTATATAGATTCCCCCTTCTCTTGAGAATCAGGTGCTTCCCTAGCTACCTGCCTCAGGCCTTGCAATGTAGGTTCTGAGAGCTGTGCCTGTCTCAAGTCTCTCCTTGTAACCCTTCCCAGCTCCCCTTCCACTGGAAGTTTGGCATCCTCTGACAGTGGTGCCTCACTGTCAACCTGGGTACTACTACTCACCTCTACCTTTGCAGTTACCCTGTCCAAGGGAGCATCAGTACACAGAACCAGCTGTGGCTCACATTCAGTTCCACTGCTACAGTGTAGCTCGCTCCTTGAAGTAACCACCTCACCAGTCCTGGCTGCAAGTATGCAGTTTGTCTGTGTCTCCCCCTGGCTACCAGACACACATGCTTGTCTCCTAGCCTCATTGTGTAACTGCATAAGTACATAGTACTGCCTCATCCAAATCCTTCCCTCTCAGGACATCTGCAGGATGGTAGTTCCACATCCCTGTTGTCTCAAGATAACCTATTATTGGCATTTTGTCTTTCCCACTTACTGGCTCCCTCACTTTGGTTACCCACCTTGCCTAAATGGACATCTGTATGCCACATGGCCCCACTGGTTGCATTCAAAACATGTCACCCTTGGTCCTGGATGTGTACCTGGACTAGTGGCTTCCCCTGCTACTGGCAGATTTTGTTGGGGCAGTCTGTGCTGCCCACCATGGGTTCCTTTAGACCCATGAGCAGTACTGGGTGTCCCCCTTCCTGTGCAGGGCTGCTCTGCTGGCCATTTATAGGGCTCCCTTCTTCCCCAACTCATCTGAAGTAGCACATTGTCTATCAGCTAACCAGATCCTCATGTCCTCAGGTAAGACACTACTTACATAAGACAACAGGCAGACTGCTGATAAGTGGTATATCAAGATCAAAATGCTCACAGTCTCTTTTAAACTCACTAACAAACATCTTTGATAGGCCCTCCCAGATTACATCATTTTGACACTTAGGTTTTACCAGTATACACATTACATCATTTTGACACTTAGTCTGGAGTTCCCAGGCAAAAAGGCTACATTATTTAGCAATCTAACACCTGCTCAGGAAACTACAACAATAAAATCTAAATAAATAAAATCTTTCCCTAATCCGATTCAAGTGCAACTTGGACAGTTGGATGAGAAACCGGAAATTCATCCCTGTTTTGGCACCTATGAACTCTGATGCAAACAGGTAATCTGTAAATGGTTCATCTCCCAGGCCCATGATTACACTTACCAAGGGTATCAGAACTCGTTACAGATTTGGGATGCATGGCTAGGCTTAAAAAGGCCCTTGTGGTTATTAGCCTAGTAAACACCTATGAACCTATGAAAAGACATTTCACATGTACACTCTAGCAATTATTCCTTAAGTTAAGACAATAGAAAGAATGTGTTCAGCCAGCCACTTCGGCACCACTATTTAGATAATTTGAACTTCAAAGAACGTTTGAAATGCTTGGCTTAGTTTTCCTTACAGCAGATGGCAATGTTGCAACAATCTTGAAGTTCATATTTTGCAGTGTTTTCTTTCATTTAAGAACACAAGCCTGTATTTTACATTTATATATACAAATGATAGAATTATGTATCAAATTATATTTGACTAGGCTGACAGCCTTTACCCATCTTCCCCCAATCTTCACATATAGCACATTTTACTTATATTGTAAGTGATAGTACTTAGTTTGAAAATATCTGTGTAGAAGGGTCAGGGTATAGCATTTGGCAGTATTGGATACATTGTGCTGAGAAACCTGTAGTTTTCATGCATCCCAATATAAGTCCTATTTTATACAGTCAGAGGCTTTGTTGAAGTTTGCTAAGATCACAGTTTTTGATAGGGACATCTTGCAGTAGAATCTCTGTATATGGAGCCAATAGTGGACATCTGAGAAGTAGAATCTCTGTGTATGGAACCATTGTCTAATTAAATCTTGACCCTCTTGCTTTCCTTTAATGAACCCTAGATGGTTGGGTCTCACTAGGCTAGGGATTATTTTATCCAACCTGATTGTCAATACCTTAGCATAAATTTCAGTAATGAAACAGGTGTATAACTTTTGGGGTTTAGCGGGTTTTGTTGGGTTTTGCTAGTATGATTACCTTAGCTCTTGTCACATCTGGAAGAAAACAGCCACTTGTAATGTTAAGCACAAAAAGATTGCATAACGGCATAGCTAGCCTGGATTTAAATTCTTTATAAAAACCTCTGTGAATCATTCCCGTCCAGGGGCTGTTCTCTTTCGTAAGTCATTAATTGCTTTAATTGTTTCGTTTTCTTTTAAACTTGAAGGCATTTTTCAAAGTTTAGGTGATTTGGGGAGAAGGTATTGGGAATTTGAATTTATTTGGGTAATCCAAGAATCCTGCTTCCTGTCTTTCTCCTTTCCTCGATGCTATCTGTTTATAATCACTGGTGAGTACTAAATTTATGTCCATGGGATTTGTAACCACTTCTTAGTGACTAATTTCTTGGTGATGTTCCTCATATTTTTTTTTTTGCCAATAACTTTTGAGATGTGAAACCTTTTGCTCAGGAAAATAATTTAATTCTTTCCCATTTCTCTCCTACCTCCTTATACAAGCTATTTATATATTCACTTTTAAGGGAACTAATCTCATGCATGATTATCCCTTTATTCTTTCCTTCTACATTCAATAAAGTTTTTTTTTACTGTCAATATCTGTTAATCTCCTTGAGTCTGTAATTAATAGATTTATTTTCACCCATTTAAACTGCATAACTCATTGTCTATAGGACATAAAAAAAGAAAACAAAAAAACAAGACAAGGTAATCTTGGAGCTTTGAGTTCAGCTCCTTGCCAAAACTTCTATATCTGTATCTAACAAATAATAGTCATGTTTCCATTGCCAATTGGGAGTTACTATAGGGGTTAGTCCTGTCTTGAGTGTAACTATACTATGATCTGAGAGTCGGCCTGGTTGGATGCTGAAACCAGTCTTTATTTATAAACTACGTGTCTAGTCCATCTGTGCTGTGGAAGGCATACTACTTCACAGATGAATGATGGACTCTCCATAGTCTAGTAACTTAAAATTTTGTTCCATACAACAAAGTTCCATGGTGTAATGGGGCAGGCTGTTTCTGCCCTATGGAAGTGGTTGGATCAAGGACCATGGTGAAGTTTTCTCCAAATAGTACTAAGTAAGATTTTGTAACCACAGAGGAGATGTCTTTTACAAAGTTATCGATCGGGCCCATGTTATCCATAAAAATTACATAGTATAACTTTTGCAAAGCTAGATTTCAGTTTCAAAATAATCCCCCTAACCCAATAATCTTTTAATTCACCTACCATTGTTTTTCATAAATTATTCTTCAGTAAAACAACTACTCCCCTTTTTGAGGGAAAGGCTCAGCTTACATTTTGGAACCTTTTCATTTTGTCATGAAATAAGTGGCTTCATTATTTTTAATTATGATTTCTTATAGGAACACAATACTTGGAGCATGCATATTGATATGACATAAGATGGCTGCAGATCTGGTGGTCAAAGTGGCCTCTTTTACACTCCAGCTAATACATTTGTACAATGTGTGATCTTTTTTCTACTAATAATATGTTTATTGCCCCATGGTGTGTTTGCCCTGATGATGTTTCCCAGTAGTTCCACTTGTTATCCACTAATGGTAATGTATGAGGTGTAAGAGTCTTATTGTTAATTTAAAACAACTTATGTACTATAGTACTTATAGCTGGAAGACTTTATACCACAACGTACCTCTACTACCCAAATTATATGGTTAATTACAATTACAGTGAACAAGCTAATAGAGGAGGGAAAAAAGAAAGGAAAAACATAGAAAACTGAGCTGTAGCTGTTGCCACAATCCATTCAAGTGGTTAAACAGCATAGTAAAATATATAAACTTTTAGCAGTTACACAGTTGTACATTAAAGCATTCTTCTCTTTAAAGTATTAATTCATAGCAATTGTACCTCTACATGTGGATAGCAATCTCCATACCTTACAGCTCTAGACACACAGGTGTTTTGTCTAATGTGACTACCTGGGAAGAAGACCTGTCCTGCATAAGTACATAATATTCTAAGTGAAGATCTTTACCATTAAGGGGTTCCTGTGATTCAAGTAACTGTATTGTGCACATTCACATCTGTTTATCTCTGCATTAGATTGTCACCCAAACTAGCATCTTCCCAGGTTTATTCTATCTCTTAGAGCTTTTATGCTGTAAAACATGGTCCAGAGAAAGGGGTCTGTTTCATTAGGTAGCCCACCCTCTCATCTGGTACTTGCATTAAGGGTCCAAACTGTTGACAGTAGGAAGTGGTGCCAAAAAGAGTTTTGTCCTTAATTTCCCTTTATTAGCTTGGGTCCTGTATGTTTTCAGTGTACTACCTGAATCTTTGCCTTTTTTTGATTGCTGGTGGTTTATTAGGGAGCCAGAAATGGACTATCTCTTTTATAATGTGTGCTCAAGGTGGGGGTGACCATCTTAATATGTCTGCAAAATAATTTCCCCTAGTGATTAATTTCATTTTAAGGCAGGCATTACAGTTACCATGGGGGAGGGGGTGAAAGTTTAGCTCACAGGCTAGCAGAACAAACTGTAGAATATAATAAAAACATGACCTTTAAAATCTTAGAATTTGCTCATATAGATATGCAGATTTTGAACAGGGATGCTATGTCAAAGGATTTGTGTCAAAACAAGGCTGCTTTCATTTGGGGAGTGTGTGAGTGTGTCAAAGCAAGTATGAAGGTGGTGAGAACAGACTGTGCCAGAATTTATTATGAGTAAGACGATAATGGGTTAAACAAGCAGCAAGATGTATTGTAGGAGGCAAAATGCACAACAAAAATAAATTATTTAGCAGCCCTTTTCTCTGTTTTAATTTCCACAGTCAGCTAGTCTTCTGCTTTATTTCCTTATGTTTTGTTACTTATTTTCTTATGTTTTGTACTTTGCTTGAATTCTCTTCCTGATACGGATCTTTGTGTTATCAATTGTTCCCTTTCTACTCCTTCATCTGTAGTCTTTTGTGAATATAACGAACACAATCAACCCCAATATTTATCTATGTAAATACTTTGAGACAATCTACATTCCCTCCAGCCCCTTCTGCTTCATCTGCCTCCATTTTCTATTCAGGCTTCTGCTACACATTTGTTAAATTTACTGCTTTGACTGTTGCAGCTAGGCAGTGCTGGAACTGAAAGAATAGCATAGCATTTTTTTTTACTGATGCTAAAAATCAGCTAGGTTGTATTTTAGCTCTTCTCTGATCCTGTTTTTATTGTGTGGGCTCATGTTTCCTCTCCATTCTTATGAAGCACTTGTGTGTCCAGGGCTTTGATGATAATGCCAGTCTGCAGCACTGCCTGTTATATCTGTTGTAGTTCTTTCAGACCAGCTCCTGTTATTTCATCTGCTAACAACCACAGAATCAGCACTGTGACATAAAATGCTCAGAAAAAAGACACCATGTGGACTGCTTTAGCAGTAGTAATAAAACTGATTAACTTAGTTAAATCGTTTACTCTTTCACACCAAACGGTGGGAGGTTGGCATGAGGGTGTTATATCGTGGTAAGGAAGGAGACCACACGGTTTATAGAGTTGTAAGGCCTTTCTTTATTAAGAGCCTCCAGGTGCGCACCCATGCTTCTTCACACAACTTCTGCAAGTCATCTAACCACCAGAAGCAACAAGTTACCAGAGAATACAGAACCAACAGTACATGCTGAATTCCCCACAGCGCCCCTACAGTACAACAACCACATTACCAGCCCGAATACTACATTCCTCCCCTTTTAAGCTAAGACATACTGTCTTACATAAGCAAAACTAGGGAACAAGTTCCATAATACATTTAATCACTTACTTGTACATAACAGGCTAGTTATTAACTGGTTACCATACCATCTACTATTTTTTTAAGGCTGGTAATCTATACATGTACTTTTGTTAACATTGATAGTCCTTCAAGTAACTAGGTTTAACCAGCACACGCTTAGAACGGCGCAGTGGTACCACCTTAGGTGACTCCGGTGTCACTTTTACCACTTCAGGTATCGGTGTGTCCTTCCCTGGAACGGTTGGATCTTCAGAAACCTCTCCTTCCACGTTCTGGCGGTCTCCCTCAATTTGCGATCCTCCTGCCACTGCGAGCCCTGGTTCCGAACTTAACGGTAGTTCTGAGGCTAGCAGTTCCATGGCATCCTTCTTCTGTTCGCTTCGTAGAATTTGGTCTACATGTCTCCTTACCAAGAAATCTCCATTCAATCTCACCTGGTATGATAATGGACCTGTACTCTTGACAATGAACCCTGGAATCCACTTAGGTCCATAACTGAAATTTCGTGTCATCACTGCATCTCCTTCCAGAAAACTTCTCTCTCTCCGTCGTCTATCATGACATTCTTTTTGCCTCCACTGGGTCCCCTCCACCTTAGCTCGGACATTTGGATACACTAGATCCAGCGTGGATCTTAATCTCAGTCCTTGCAACATCTCGGCAGGTGACAAACCCGTGGTAGATTGTGGTGTAATACGGTAGTTGAATAACACCCTTGATACTTTTGCTGCTAAACTTCCTTCCCCAGACTTTTTCATCATGGCTTTAAAAGTCTGAACAGCTCTTTCAGCACAACCATTTGTAGCTACATGGTAGGGTGCTGATGTGATATGGACGAATCCATTTTTTCTCAGAAAACCCTTGAACTCTTCACTCGTAAAACAAGAAGCATTATCGGATACAATAGTCTCAGGCAGTCCTTGACTACTGAAACTCCTCCTCAAGCATTCAATGGTAACGAGAGAAGTGGGTGTCTTGACTTGATAGGCATCCATCCATTTCGAATGAGCATCCATGATTATCAAAAACATGGCCCCCATGAATGGTCCTGCATAATCTATATGAAGTCTCTGCCAAGGTCTACTCGGCCACTCCCATGGATGTAGTGGCGCCGCCACCGGCAAGTTGCGATGTTGTTGACATGTTTTACACTCATTCACAACGACTTCAATCTCGTGGTCCAACTTGGGCCACCAGAAATAACTTCGGGCTAAGGCCTTCATTCGGGTAATGCCCACATGACCTTGGTGCAACTGCTGTAAAAGTGCCTGTCTTCCTGGGGACGGAATTATCACTCGTGCCCCCCACAATACGCATCCATCTTGCACACTCAGCTCTGTTTTTCTCACCTCCTAAGGCCGAAAAACTGGATCCGTTTGTTGGACTGGCCAGCCATGCTGGACCCACTGAAACACTCTAGCAAGCACCGGGTCTTTGTGTGTCCAAACTCTCAGTTCCTTAGCAGACACCAATGTTATGTCTTCCATCATCAAAACTCGGTCCTCCGCTTCCTCTTCTTGGATATGCCCTGGCATTGGCAAACGACTTAGTGCGTCTGCATTACTATGGTGTTTTCCAGGCTTATAAACAATCTCGTATTCATAAGCTCTCAACGTTACAGCCCATCTCTGAATGCGGGGAGGAACCATCTGCGGCACTGCCTTCATCTTGTTGAACAATGACAACAAAGGCTTATGATCAGTGCAAATAGTAAACTTCCTCCCATAGAGGTATTTGTGAAATCGCTTGATTCCAAACATGACAGCTAAACCCTCTTTATCTAACTGAGAATAGTTTGACTCTGCTTGTGTCAAAGTTCGTGACATGAACCCAATGGGTCTCTCTTGTCCATCTGGCATCCGGTGTGCCAACACAGCCCCTAATCCATAGGGTGAGGCATCACATGACAAAATTAAGTCCTTGTGACTATCGTAGTGCACCAAAACCTCTGAAGATTGCATTAGTTCCTTTGACTGTTCAAACGCTCTGTCCTGTTCCTCTTGCCACGACCACTGAGCCTCCTTCCTTAATAGCTTATGTAAAGGAGCTAACAGGGTTGACAGATTTGGTAGGAACCTGTTATAATAGTTGAGTAAGCCTAAATAGGCTTTCAGTTCTGTAACATTTGTGGGTGCTGGTGCCTGTTGAATGGCTTCCACTTTATTTGGCAGGGGGTGTAGGCCTGATGCATCCACCTTGTAGCCCAGGAATTCTGCTTCCATTGCCATGAAAGCACATTTACTCCATTTCACCCGTAGGCCTGCCTCTCGCAGTCGTCTCAGCACCTCATTCAGAGTCTCCAGATGCTCTCGAATGTTCCTTCCTGTCAACAGGATATCGTCTAAATACACAGCCACCTTTGGAATCCCTGCCACCAGTCCCTCCATTATTCTCTGAAAAATAGCTGGACTCGAGGAAACCCCAAAAGGTAAACGATTGACTTGGAACAAACCTTTGTGTGTGTTCAGGGTAACATACGTCTTTGACCCTTCTTCCAGCACTACTTGTTGATATGCCTGATTGAGGTCCAGTTTACTAAACCTTTCACCTCCCGACAACTTTTCAAACACATCCTCCACCTTTGGCAAGGGATACTGCTCCAGCTTCGAGACTTGGTTCACTGTTAACTTGTAGTCACCACAAATGCGTACAGTACCATCTGGCTTTAATACTGGAACAATTGGTGCGGCCCATTCCGCAAACTTTACTGGTTCAATTATACCTTGCTTAGTGAGTCTCTCTAACTCAAACTCAACTTTCTTCTTCATCGCATATGGTACAGGACGGGGTTTGTAAAATCTTGGCGTTACGTTTTCTTTCACATGTATCTTTGCTGGTGGACCCCTCCAGGTCCCCAGTTCCTCTTTGAATACTTCCTCATTATTCTCTAGCACCTCTTGCAAGGTCAGGCCCGGCTGTTCTACCTTATGGAGCTGTAGGCAGTCCATGTTTAGCTCCTTTAACCACACCCGCCTAGCAGGTTTGGTCCCTTACCTGCTACCACCATGACTGGCAACTCTTTGACTTGGTCTTTATATTTTACCTTCATTTTCACCATTCCCAACGTGGGAACTATTTCACCCGTATAGGTTTTCAAAGTCACTGAACAGTCCTGCAGCTTACTAGCTTCTCTGGGCCATAACTTCCCATACTCAGCCTTTGACAGAACTGTGACACTACACCCCGTATCCACTTCAAACTGCACCATTTTACCATTTAAGTCCAACTGGGTTTTAATGGGATCAACTCTTTCCCACTTGGCCTCTATCATGTTAAACATTGTGAACACTTCTTCGGCTTCCCTGGTTGGTTGATCTGTAACTTCACGCATGTGGTGTGCATACTGCCATTTTATTTTTCGGTTTCCCTTCCTTTCCATCATACTGCTTTTTTCCTCCCCCTTTTTCGGCTGCTCCCGAGAGGGTATTGAGCGGCACATTTTCTTTACATGGCCCTTTTTCCCGCAAGCATGACATTTTACAGTTAAAAACCGACAGTTCCGTGACAAATGTTCACCTCCACACTTGTAACAAGCATACTGACCAGACTTCCCTTGTGATTTATGCTCCATAACCACTTAATGCACTGGCAGTGGGGTCGCACTCCTGCTTCCAACCCCTTCCGTGGTTTTCTGTTGTAAATCACGAATGTCTTTAGTCGCTGTCTCTATGGCCTGTGCCAACTTCAAAGCCTTTTCAAACGACAAGTCAGGCTCCGCTAACAGTCTACGTTGTATGCGGTCGTCTGCAATGCCACATACGAGCCTATCTCGTAGCATTTCGGTCAGTCTGTCCCCATAATCACAATGTTGTGCCAGTTCCCTCAACACTGCGACATACTCCATTACCGTTTCCTTAGCCATTCTAGTCCTTGAATTTAACTTGAACCTCTGGACTATTGCACTCGGCTTCGGGTTATAATGTGACTGAAGTAAACTCGTCAACTCTGTGAACGATTTGTCCCCCGGTTTATCAGGACTCAATAAGTTCCTCATCAGACTGTACGTCTTACTGCCCACCGAGCTTAGCAATATGGCTCGCTTCCGACCCGCTTCCATTATCTGGTTTGCCTCAAAAAAATGTTCCAACACTTCACAATACTCCTCCCAGGTCTGTGTCTGACATTCGTATGCAACCAGTGACCCCAACATGGAACCAGACATCACTCCAGTAGGCCCCGTCTCTTCGTCATCCGACATGAACTACAGCTCACCAGGTTACTCGCAGCGGACTCGGAGGCATCCCATCCTCGTCGCCAATATGTTATATCGTGGTAAGGAAGGAGACCACACGGTTTATAGAGTTGTAAGGCCTTTTTTTATTAAGAGCCTCCAGGTGCGCACCCATGCTTCTTCACACAACTTCTGCAAGTCATCTAACCACCAGAAGCAACAAGTTACCAGAGAATACAGAACCAACAGTACATGCTGAATTCCCCACAGCGCCCCTACAGTACAACAACCACATTACCAGCCCGAATACTACAGAGGGTTAAGGTGTTTACCTTACAGACACAAGGTGCAGCATTTGATTCTCACATGAGGTAATTGGCTTGGCTTAAAATGGCCCCCAAAAGCAGTTAGCCTAGTACTAATCTATAAATCTATAACACTATAAGAACTTCATCAGAACCAAAAGACTAATGGGGATCATTTCTTTGGTTTTGATGAAGTTCTTAGTATGAAAGAATGAAAACACTTAACTACAGTAATACATTTTATTACTACTACTAAGACACTGTGTGGCATTTTTGTTTAATTTCATCTACTACCTTTCACTATGGGAATTATCTAAGAATTTTAATTTCTTCAAACAGCCCTGCATCTGCCTCCATCCTTCCTTGGTTTCCTTTTTTGCCATATTTATCCGTTTCCATTTTTATTCAGTCATGAATTTTGAACAGACACATTTATATAAAAATTATTCTTCCTCTTCCTACCTTTACTTCCTCACCCCAACAGCATTTCTTCCTTTTTTGTCACTATAAAACTGTGGATATTCAACCGTAGTTGCCATTGCTGACAGACTAAAAACACTTTATCTTTCTTTCTTTCTTTCTATCTATCTATCTATCTATCTATCTATCTATCTATCTATCTATCTACCCTTTGTTGACCTGGTTGATCCTTTTGGTTAGTAACCCCTTTTTATGGGAAACCTGAAATGATATTTATATTTCTAGGTAAAAATTTGGCCAGGGCTTCAGGGAACCTCCCTTAATCATTTCAGTAAGTGCCATAGGATCTATTATATCTACCAGAGCTATCACCAACTCAAACAGTTGAGGCCTCAGTTTAATGTCTTATTTGAAGGATGGCACACTCAGGAGTGCAGCCCCCCCAACATATATATATATATATATATATATAAATATATATATATATATATATATATATATATATATATATATATATATATATATATATATATATATACACACACACACACACACACACACACACACACACACACACACAACCTTATGCTGCACTGTTATACAGTGAAATTAACTATTCTGACAATCACATTGGGAAAAACCTATAGTACTATTAAACAATTACATTGCTTCTGTATTAACATCAGTGTTATACATTTTGCAAGCATTATACGGACATATTTTCAAAAACTATCATTTGATATTATGGCTGCTCAACAGCTGGGGTAGTGCAGGCAGAAAGGCAAGAATTTTCATTAACATGCCTGGAATGATGTCAAGATAATTTTTTTAATACTGTGTGCTGTAATGAATGACAGTTTCAGTGACATCATACTGGAAAATGAATATTGATTATGTTGCATTTGTGACCTTATGTTGCAGCAAAAAGATATCCGTATTTCATAAGCAGACCTCTAATGTGATGCCAGTATAAAACAGTAAAAAAACTACAGTTAGGCCTGTATTAATGATTCCTTCTAGTGACATTGTTGCCTGGGAAAGTGAGAGAGAAGAACTTATGACAAACAGAGTGACAACAGCACAGAGAGAGAGAATAAAAAGAGTAAAAGTGTTACACTGGTGAGATTTTTCAGAAATATCACAGTGGGACAGAAAAAGTGAGTGAAAGTGATGGTTTCCAATTTTATATTGTAATGGTGAATTTCTAGCACATTGTCATGACAGTGTGAGAGACCTACAATAGTATACTGCTTTTGTATATATATATATATATATATATATATATATATATATATATATATATATATATATATATATATAAATAGATAGATAGATATATAGATATATATATATATATACATATATATATATATATATATATATATATATATATATATATATATATATATATATATATATATGTATAGATATACACAGACTAGTTTTATAGCACCAGAAATGTAGAAAAGTCCAGTCTAAGGTTTTATATATACAAGGTTGTCAAAAATAGAAAAAAGAATAAGAGAGGGAGAATTGGGCACAGAGAGAAAAAAAAGAGCATTTACACCACTGATATTTTCTCAAAATATCACAGTGGGAGACATATGCTTTCTAATTTTATATTGTAACAATGAGTTTCTATCACAATGTCATTACCGTGTGTGAGTCTTACAATAGTGTATTGTTTTGGGATATTTGCAGCATGGTGTTATGATACTAAGAGTGCATAAAATTTTTGCCTGTGAGTGTATTACATTAAGGTGTTACATTTACAACTGAGTCATTCCATGAGACATTACAGCAAGTGTAAAATACATGCAAATTATTACATTAAAATAGGACAGAATGGGGTAGATTAACACTGTGGCAGATGTGGGCGAACTCCAAACAGGCTCCTGATTAGCATGTGTCTTGAAGTTGTTGTGAAAGGAAAGTGGGAAGAAATGACGGGCTGTGATATTTTTGTCATTTGTTTTCTGCCCACAGCTTTTCATAGTAGCATGAAGTAAGTGGAAAGAACTTGAAATAAGCACAGGCTATTTGCAATACATAGGGTAGTTTATTTGCTGATCACAGTTTGCATTAGAACACACCTTAAGATGTGGTGTTACACATGCATATGCTTTTAGAAAGTGTTATTAAAGTAGTGCCTTTCCCTAAAATATCTAAGTATGCTAAACATAGGGTAACACTGAATAGAAAACAGTGTCTGGTCATATGTGCACTTTAACATTAAAGCAGTTGAGTTGTTTGGCATTTAAGAGGTAAAAAAGGCAGACACTTTAAAGATATAAGGAGCTGAATCAAGTGATAATGCTAGCTTGCAGGAATGACAGTAGGAGAAGCATTAACAAAGAGACTGCTGAAATAAGGGAAAACAGATTTTGTTGCTATGTAAGTGAATAACAGGACAAGACACAATGTTGATGTGGCTACTACACAGAAGTGGATCAGATAAGGCATATAGAGCAATATCTTTAAATGGCACTTCAGCTCATACTTAAAAGTACAGGAGAACAGATTAGGATGAGAGGAACAAACAGAAATGGTTAGATAAATATCAAATGTTGGATAATGAAAAGTATTGCGCTTTGTTTTGTTTTGTTAAGCAGAGAAATATGTAATGATGAGGGGGTGTTGAAAGAATTTGGTTAAGTAATGTAAAATGAGGTATGTTACATCTAGCAGGCAATATGCAATGTGAATGGAATGCATTCCCATCAAACGTGATGAAAATGGAAGTAGTTGAGGGAATGGGTTCAGAAATGGCCAGAACACTTAGTTACTCAGGCCCTAGATCAAGAAGGAAAAGGTGAAGTCTCATTTCATGCATGATCTATATGTGTAGAGGTATACCAGGAAAAATAATAAACGGCAGAACCTAGAAGTGTTCTGCTCTTAACGTTTGGCTGCTATGCACTTGCAGTTGTGTAAGGTTATCAAACTACTTGTGATATGCAGAAACAAAGCAGGCAAAAGAAGACAAGTGCATGTTATGTTCTACTCATTCTTCTTTTCTCCTTCCTGACATTATGATCTCCCAAAGCCATCTAACTCACTGCCACCCAAAATACATCAGATTCCAGGATCATGTTTTTATCTTTTCCAATTCTTTGCATGCATAAACCTTCAGTGGTTGGGCCCATTATTCTTTGGGGAGAGAAAGCATTTCAGTAAATTTAGGTCAAGCAGAGAGTGAGATTCTAATGTGATGTGACAGTGGGATCACTGTCTCGTCATCTCTTCAGTAATAAGTCAGATCCCATATGCAACACTGTGACACACAGTGACATAACTATATGAGGTGTACTTGTACCACTAATGTGATGACAGGTGCCACACCCAAACATTATTTAGTTCTTTACTGACTGGTTACTAGACTCTTCCAGAAGCTGTAGGAACAGTCCTAGATTCACACCTTAGCATCTTCACTTGAACAACAGGCCTATGACCTTTTCTTTGCGTCTCCCAGGGATGACCCTACAAACAATAAAGTTCATTCTGGCACAGGCAGATGCCTGCCTTTCCTGTTGTGAAGCAACAGTAATAAAACTAATTAAGAATGTGATGTACTTTCTTTTCTTATTTCAGAATGTTGGCACATTTGTAAAGCTATACTTAAGCTATGTGAACTCTGCAGTATGTGTGCTTCTTATGTCATGATCATGTGTTTAACCTTGTGACCTTCCTCTCTGAATGAGAAAAAAAGAGATGAAACATGCATTTCTTAGAGTTCAAAGATCTTTAATAATTTTACAAATGTGGCAACATTCAGAAATAACAATGACAAAAAAAAAAGACATACAACACGTTTTTATATATTTTTTTCTACTTTGGTGTCCCACCTGTGTCCAGCTGGAGTAATAAAGATCAGTCAGTTTTAGTAACAGAATATGCCCATTAATAGTTCAGCCTTGACAGTGCCCAAATCTGCAGGAGGTGGTAAGATATGTGCCTCATTTCTATAGGAATGCTGTGTAAAACTAATTATCACATTGATTTATTGAAGAACTGTCCAGAAATGAATATGGCTGTAGAACAGAAGGCACGCAGCTTCAGTGTTAACAAACACCAGGCCATATGGAAATGATTATTATTAGTGTAGGTGTTAATGAATCCCAGGGTGTGTCTAGTACAGTTGTCATTCGATACAGATGATGACCACCTGTAGTCTCCCACCACTCTACCTATAAGCTGGGTTGCTGAAAGGCTAATCTTCTTCCATGTGGTGATTTGAGGTTCCATACTGGTTTTGCAGGGGCTAGATAAGTGACATTGTTGCCTCACAGCAAGAGGTTCTCCGGTTCAATTCTTGGCTGGAGCGCCTTCTGTGTGAAGTCTGCATGCCGTCCCCGCAGTTGAGTGATGTCTAAAGATATGCAGGTAGGTGCATGCATGAATGGGTGTGCCTTCATTGAAGGTTGGGCGTCAGGCTGGTACCTCACCACCGTAAAAATCGACTGCGAGTCATAAGCAGACTGGCGTTCTGCTGTGGTGACCCCTAACTGGGAAAAGCTGAAAGACATTACTTTAGACAGGTAGGTGATGCTGTTTAAAAATATATCCATCTGTGTCCCAATTCTTGTCTCTGTATTTATCATCAGAACTTGTCATTTTTATTTCTGAGGCAATGACACAACATTTATTGGTTTCCCACCTTTTCATCTGTAAGCATATTTTATTTCATAAATAGATAATGTAATAGCTACATTTTCATTCTGCCCAGGAGGTCGTACTTCGGAAAAGTTCAGCTCTATGTACTGAATGCCTCCTATTTGTAATATATAATAACTGGGGCACTGCTCCATAAGTCAGTGCTCCTGAAAGTAGATTTTCTGAAACATGCATTTGTTCTTGTTTCTGATATACATTTCTTTTCTGTTAAACTCTCCATAGTATCATTACTTTTTTGCTCTGAAGTATATTCATCATACAGTAGGCACACCATAGTTTAAGAATAGAATAAATTCAAGAAGACATGTCTATCAACTTGTTCTTATTTATGCTGTTGTAAAAGTACTGTATTTTTTAAAGTACTGTAGTTTCATTTTTTCTGTTTCCTAATTGTGTGTTTCATTGAACAGTGTTTCATTGAACAGTGCTGTGTGTCTCTCTGCTATAAGAGGGGTGGTGTTATCACTTCTTTGTTATCTGATATTTAATAGCCTAGAGGGATTCCTCTGTACTTTAAGTGCTAGCCACAAAGTTTGAGAAATCATTTTATGTTCAACTTCTGTGAGACTTGCTTGGCTACAAACATCGGCATTAGAATCTGAAGTTAAGTAAACTTGCAGTAGTGTATATTAGTCTTCTGTTAAGTACAAGCTTGCAGTTTTAAAAGTACTGAATTTTCATTTTTTCTGATTCTTAATTGCATGTTTCATTGAACAGTGCTGTGTGTCTCTCTGCTATAAGAAGGGGTGGTGTTATCACTTCTTTGCTATCTGATATTTAATAGGCTAGAGTTATTCATCTGTACTTCAAGTGCTAGCCACAAAGTTTGAGAAGTTTGAGAAATCATTTTATTCTAATCTTTTGAGAGACTTGCTTGGCTACAAACATCTGCATTAGAAGCTAAAGTTAAGTAAAACTTGCAGTAGTGTATTTTAGCTTCTGTTAAGTACAAACTTGCAGTTTTGAAAGTACTGTATTTTCATGTTTTCTGTTCCTAATTGTGTGTTTCATTGAACAGTGCTGTGTGTCTCTCTGCTATAAGAGGGGGTGGTGTTATCACATCTTTGTTATCTGATATTTAATAGCCTAGAGAGATTCCTCTGTACTTTAAGTGTTAGCCACAAAGTTTGAGAAATCATTTTATGCTCAACTTCTGAGAGACCTGCATGGCTACAAACATCTCCATTAGAAGCTGAAGTTAAGTAAAGCTTGCAGTAGTGTATTTTAGTCTTCTGTTAAGTACAAACTTGCAGTTTTAAAAGTACTGTATTTTCATTTTTTCTGTTTCCTAATTGTGTGTGTCATTGAACAGTGCTGTGTGTCTCTCTGCAGTTAGTTTCCCATGCACCCTCCCTGTTCCTGTGTTGGTATTCATATTGGTGGCTCTGGAATTGCCTGCCCCTCCTGTAAGTCTGTATTAGAACACTCCTCCTGGTTCCATATCATTTGCTCACTTAACCGAGTACAGTGAGAGCATATTCCGAGTCTAATGTTCACTCTACTTAATACAGAGAGAAGATTTGAGAAGGCCAACCCACTTAGGTTCTTCCTTCTTCTCTCCTTGCACTTAAAAAAACTGCACTTTATTCATCTGCTTTTACTGTATTTGTGTTTCCTCCTACTTTATTTTACTGTTCTTAAAAGTACTCAATTTATTTTATTCTCCTGCATTTATTACTGCTTGATAGTAGCCTGATTAAATTGTAACTGTTATTCTCAGTGTTTTGGTTTAAGCTCTTGGGCTTCATACAGGCTGTTTTACATTAAGAAGGTCTGTGTGTACTGTTATAGCAGGACAGGTAGCTTACATCCTTCTAAGCTGGGAATTGCTGATTGAAGGCCCAGTGTCTGCTATTCCAAAAGTGTATTAGTTCTGACTTAAGCACTTGCACTTCAGGCCATTTATTCTACATTAAGAGGGTTGTGGTCTGCAATCTTGTGGGAGGAGAGGCTGGATTCTGCCCTTCTGAGCTGGGTATTTCTGGTCACAGGCTTATTGTGCCTGCTTATTTGAACGTTTCTTTCTGAAATTGGTGTGCTTTGTTGCTGTAGCATAGACTATATTCAGGTCTGCTGAATCTAGCTTTGTTTGTATAATTTGAGCACTGATTCAGGCCATCTTTTTTGGAGAAGGTTCCCCTGCACCCTAGTAGCAGGAGTGTGCAGTTAGAACTTGTCTGATTGAAGACTGCTAGAACAGGGCTCAGGTTTGAGCTTTTTTCAGGTTAATTGGGTAACTTGTTTAAATCAGTTTGTTTGTTTTTATATATATATATATATATATGTATATATATATATATATATATATATATATATATATATATATATATATATATATATATATATATATTGCACTTTATTCATCTGCTTTTACTGTATTTGTGTTTCTTCCTACTTTATTACTAGGGGCATTGACTACAACTCTGATCTGCGATATATAACAATAAGTATCCTTTTCTGTGCATTTAAAGTGTTTTTTTTTATTGCATATGCTTTATTTTCTGAAAAAAAATATATACTTGTTTCTCACCTTTCTAAGCTAGTATAGTCCAGTTTTCAGGTTAGTGCTGAATTCAGGGCTGTGTTACATATCTCTGTGTCTGCCCATACCTTACATGGATAGAAGGACGTTTCTCTGTTCACCTGTGAGAGAGGGGAGCTTTGAGCAGCCTATCTGTCCCCGGAGGAGTGGTTTCAGCCCCGAAATTAGTAGTTTATTGGCCATTTTGGGCTAATTTCTATCTCTTTCATTTCCCTGCTATAAACACCACATTTGCCCGGTTCTGCACGCCAGGCAGCACCGGTTAGCTAGGGTAAAACTATTCCTGGCTACACAAAGTCTCCTCTTCAATTTTTCCCTTGGAACTAGACAAACTTTCAACTTAAGCACTCAAGCCATTCATTTCTTAGCCCGGCACTTGCTCAAAACTTATAGCAAGTACTTATAAACCCTAGCACTAGACCTTCCTGTACTGTACAGAAGGACAAGGCTCTCTATTCGACCTTATCAGCCATCCAGTAAAACAGTTCACTTTACCTATCCAGGCATATCCAAAGTGCAGTTTCAGGTGTACTCTCCAGTCCAACTGGTGAATCTGGGCATTTTACGGCAAAGTTACAACTCCCTCATATACACAGACAACCCTCTCCTCCTACCACCAAACACTAATACATGAGAGAGATGCAATTATACAGCCACACTAGAGGCTAACCTCTCTCAACCCAAGACTGGATCAGACAGTCAAGAGGAGAAGGGAAATACTTGCATCACACCACCAGTCTCACATAGACCCATTAAATCAGCACCAGCAAAAAACACACATAAATACATGAAAATATACTCGGAGGCTCTAAAGAAAAATCTGCAAAGCCAACATAGACCTCCAAAGCAAACATCCAAAAAAACTCCACCCTCAACACAAACCATGAAACACATACTTCACAAAACCAGTCTGCCATGCAATCACAGCCCTTAAGGCAAAATAACATACCCAACATACTAGTAATAGGTGACTTTATAGTCAGGCACACTGACGTCCCACTCACTAGGCTGAATAAAGAGAAGGTTACTGTTAGCTGCCTGTCGGGTGCCAGGATCTGCCACATAACAAAAGCACTCAGGTCACTCCAGAACAAGTACAAATATGACTCTGTCATTGTCCATGTTGGTGTGAATGACCTGAGACATACCTCCCTGGACTACATGAAAAGAGACATGGAAGAGCTCTCTGATCATGTAGCCCAGGCTGGTATGACCCTGATCCTGAGTAACATCCTGCCCTCACCAAGAATGATACCACTGTATAAAGAAAAAATTCTCGATTTCAACAATTGGCTAAGTTTCTGGTGTCATTCAAAAAGGATCCACTGTCTGCCTGGGATGACATGCTCGACAAGCCATGCTGCTTTGCTAGAGATGACATGCACCTGTCACCCTTAGGCTTTTGAATACTGGCCAAGGCTCTTGCCATCCCCATAGTGCCTTTTTTAGGCAAGGCTCAAAAGACAAACCCACCGCCATAAATAGCACAAGTAACAAAAAACTGAGGGTAATTCTACTCAGTGCCAGAAGTCTAAACCTCAAAATGCATGCACTCGAAGCACTCCTCAGTATGGAGAAAACAGATATATGTGCAGTAACAGAAACCTGGTTTAAGGCTCCAGAGAGCACCCCAGCACTACCAGGCTACAACTCATACCATACATTTTGGCCACAGAACCCAAACCGAAATACAAAAGGTGGGGGCGTATCCATATTCATCAAGGATACCCACACCTCCAGGTTAGTGACACATCATGATGCTTCAGAGATCATCCATGTGCAACTAACAATGGGCAAAACTGCAATTCAAATTGTAGCTTGCTACAGATCACCCAACATGTCCCAGGACCCCCATTTTGCATTTCTGGAAACACTGGGAAACATAAAGGTCCTACCAAATACCCTAATATTGGGTGATTTCAATTACCCAAACATTAACTGGGAGAACTACTCAAGTACTAACTCCCTTGCCCAACATTTCCTAGAATTTATAAACTCAAACTCCCTGGTTCAACTGGTCAACACTCCCACCAAATGTGACAACATATTGGACCTGGTCATCACCAACATGGCGACCAATGTTCCACACCAGAGATCAACCCCTCGCTGTTTAGATCTGACTATAAACAAATCACTTTGGATATCCACATTCTGCCCCCACCGCCGGACAAGGAAACCACCTTGGAAAACATTTCAATAGCAAACCTCACGTTACTTAAGACCGAGGTGGAAAGTTTCAAAGCCCCCATGCTGAAGGATAACGCTGTCCAAGCTGCAAAATCCTTTACTAATGCATTCTGCGAGCACCTACAAGAATGCATGGATTGTGCCATCCCAAGCAAAACCAAGACTTACTCCTCTAAGAAAAGGAAACCAGTCTGGTGGACTCCTGCCATAAATAAGCTGTACAACAGAAGGAGGAAACTAGTACAGAAAAGAGTAAAATCCCAAGAAGGGAAGACATCCCTGATCAGTATCAGCAAGAAACTACTATCCCTCATAAAATCATCCAAGGCGAGCTTCGAAAGAAAAATTGCCAAGGACTGCAAAGATAACCACAAGGCATTCTTTATCTGTGACAAGAATCTAAGTGGCAATGCTCAGATCTGCTCGGAGTTAGTGCAGAATGGCACAAAATACACTGACTCGACTGATATCGCCAACATCCTGGCAGACAGGTTCAGCACAAACTTCACCCCCCCTCTCACCCCCGAAAGGTCCCATAACCATACCAGAAGAACGTAGAGTCCCTGAAATCACAGATACTCAGGTTAAAACAGCCCTCTCCAAAGCCAAACACAGCATCAATGGGACCGGACAGTGTCACAGACTGCATCCTACATGAGCTCAAAGATGAACTAACCCCTCACCTAAACACACTGCTCAGACTCAGCCTCTCCACAGGCTACGTACCCATAGAGTGGCGCACAGCAATGGTTATTCCACTCTACAAAGGTGAAGCCACAACAGACCCCGGGAACTATCGCCCTATAAGCCTGACTAGCTTGGTCTGCAAGGCTATGGAGTGCATCATCATGGAACTCATTAACAGAGACATTGCGAATCTCCAAACACTGGACCCTACCCAGTTCAGCTTCATTAAGGACAGATCGTGCCTCCTAAACCTGGTGGACTTCTTTGAGACAGTTACCAAGGCTATAGAAGAGGGAAAAGTGGTAGACACAGCCTACCTAGACCTCACTAAGGCTTTCAACACCATTCCCCGTTCTGGTATTATAGACAAGCTCTCCAGCCTGAATATAAACCCCTACATCACAAGATGGGTTGCCAAATGTCTCACGGACAGAACCCACATGGTGAGAGTTGCAGGAGCTAGGTCTGACTCTAAACTGGTTACAAGTGGCATTCCCCAGGGCTCAGTCCTAGGACCCCACCTGTTCAGCATATAATTCTCAGAGGTATAGGCAAGCACAGGAGGACTATGGCTGACCAAGTTCACAGATGACTATAAACTAGGAGCTATAATTGACTCTCTGACTGACACAGACATCCTCCAAACGGGTCTCACTGAGACAGATACCTGTTGTCAAAATCAGGACCTCAAGCTAAATGCCAAAAAGTGCATATTCATCCCCTTTGGAAAAAACAAAGTACTCACAAACTACCACATAGGTGGTAGTCCCCTAAATACGGAAGACGTAATAAGGGATCCATGGACCCAAGTGGATAGTAATCTCACCTTTGATAATCACATTGCCAAAGTGGTTATAAAATCCTTCTACGTGGCCCACCTAATCACAAAAGGGTTTGCATCCAGATCAAAAGAGGTCATTGTGCCCATCTACTCATCATACATCTAACACATCACAGAGTACAACTCCCCATTTGGGAGGTACCTTACAAGACACCTGCAACAGCTGGAAAGACCACAGAAGTACCTCATCAAGAAGATCACTGGCCTCAAACAGATGCCCTATGCAGTTCGACTGGAGAAACTCCAGCTGTACTCGGTTTCATACCGCCTACTCACAGGTGATCTCTGCCTGACATACAAGGCCATGTCCAACCCAGAACTGATGGACAAGCTCCACCTAAAGAAAACCTTATCCCCTTGAGCCACACACTCTAAGGATCTAAACCTCACCACAACATTAAATAGGACGTGCTGGAGGGATAGATTCCTGTCCCAGAGACTTCCCATGCTTTGGAACAAGATTCCAATCTACATTAGGCAGAGCTCCTCGCTAACACTCTTCAAAAGAAACCTTGATGAGTGGATGGGAAACAGAAAGTTTACCCCAGGGATCACTTCAGTGCCTCTGCTGGACAGAGGCACAGGGAACTAATCTAAGGGTGTGGTGAAAGCCAACACATTCTATCTAAGCTTATAAATGCCTTCAGGCAGATAACCTAGTACCTACCTATGAACCTATATAATATTTTGAAAAAAATGCAAGAGCATTAAAATGACTGTGGTGCAAACACGATACCACCAACATCTCCGATTGCTTCTGGCAAACTGAAACTTCAAGGTAACCTAGCAGAAAAGATCTCGGAATTAGCGATTTGAAATTTTAAGTACTGCTTCTGAGTTGTTTAAGAAAGATTAGGTGTGAGTGGTTACTTTTTTTTTCATTTAGCAAGAAGGAAAGTAATTAAAGTATTTAATATGGTCTGGTATGAATAACTGCATCTAGTTAACTGTCAGGTGATTATTTTATTTATTTATTTCACATTTGTTAACCGGGTTAATCCAAATGAGTTTGCAAACAAACCCATTTTCAGTGGAGCCATGAGAGGAAAAGCCCCAGCAAACATAAGTAAAGATAAAGTGACAATACACAAATATTAAATAACAATACAATACAAAATAATTGTAAAGAAGAAAAGGTTATTAACTATTTGCATTGCATTGATAGTAAGAAACCCATTTTCAGGGAAAAGAGCCCTAGCAAACATAAGCAAAGATAAACATACAGGACAAAAACTTTTAAAAATAACAATGCAAATAAGAAATTAATTATAAAGAGAAAAACAATAGAAAAAAATATGAACATTAAGGGTTGCACTGATAGCAGTGGTCTAAATTTATTACATATAAGAGTAAAAACAAAAAGATAATCATTAAAAAGAAGGAAAATGTACAGACATTGATAGGACGTGGGTGGATAAAGATAAATGGTGCGAAGAATGGGAGGGGGGAGAGAAAGGCGGGGGCTATAGCAGAGCTATAGTAGTAGAGCTGAGGGTTTAGGAGGTTAGTTTAAGCAGAAGTAAAAGAGAAAGAAAGTTAGGAGATGCAACAGAATAAAAACATGTAAAAGCATGGTCAGTTGCTACTCAAAACATTAACTGTATATACTAACAAACTCTGAAATTGTATAAATCAGAGAAGAGGAGGACAGTAAGAAAAATGCAATTCTTACCTTGTCACTCTTCTCCTAGTTTAACCTTCATGAAAAGATGCAGGAGATCCTTCAGCAGCATCACTGTCAGCACTGATAACTGACCAGGGACAAACCATTGGGCTACAGTATAACACAAATGAGCTGTTACAGGATGATAAAAATGATTTGCTTGAGTAAAACAAAAGTGTAAAAAGTACTGTGAACAAAAAAAAAAAATCTTGTCCTGTGAAAAACACCATAGGTGTGGTCAGGCATGTGGCATGTTCTCCTTGGGGTACACTTTATTTATTTTGTTCATAGGATCATAGGTGTATAGGTTGATATAGTAGATTACTAGGCAAATGGCTTAAGGGCCTTCACAAGCTTAGCCAATATAACCAGATTTTACTCAATATGTGGCACCTAGGGGCAATAGGATGGCATAGATTTGTGCCTCTGCATCAAGTATCTTACAGATTGCCTGTCTATAAAGGATAGGCTCTACGCCAGGTGTGAATTTGTGATTCCCCATCCATTGATCCAAACTGCATTTGAAAAGGGCCAGAGAAGGGCTCTGCTTTATGTGAATATGAAGCCTATTCCAAAGAAGGGGCAGTCTCTGAGACACATGTCCGTCTCTCCAGCATATTTTATTTCAGGCCCTGACAAAGTTTAGATTCCTAGATCTGGTAACCCTTGTGCTATTTGACTTACGGATGCGTAGCAGCTCAATCAGGGCTGGATTTGTGAGTATCATGCAAGGCAAGCATAGGTCACCCCTTAATAGTCGTTAGGAGACTGAGTAAAGGGATAGGGTGTTTAGTCTGTCTGCATAGTTCATGTTGTTTTCACCCTGTATTTTATTTGTAAGGAAACACTGAGGTTGTTCCAGGTGCTGTAAGTGCCTAGTCAAGTACATGCCAAATGGTGTACTGTACTCAATTATTGGTCTAATGATGGCTAAGTACAGGGGAACTATAACTGTCTTGGATCTGGATGCCAAACCTTTACTTATAAGTTGTGTGATATAAAAGGATTTCCTCACCACTGTGGACCATGACGGTCAAGGTTCAGGCTCCATCTATCTGCATACCGAGATCTCTCACCTCTAAGTCCACTGTAAAGGGAATGCTGTTGATTTTATAGTTTTCAGGGCTATTTGACTTCCCAAAGGGTATGATGATGCATTTTTTTGCATTTACCTTCAGGCCATTTTGATGGCATCAATCTGATCTAGACCCTGCTGAATCCCCCAGCTTGCAGCCGTTGGCAAAGTTTGTCATTCAAAGGCCTTCTACATTTGCCTTTACTTCAGAGAAGTGTATTCTGAACAGGAGTGTTCCCAGTACTGAGCCCTAAGTAACTGGCCTTTTGTTGGATCTGGATTCACACACTTTAACCAGATGTGTCCCGTCCATCTGTGAGCCAATTGGTTATCCATCTGATGACACAAGGATTTATGTCCAGCTTTGTGAGTTTATTTATAATACCTGAGTGGGGAATTGTGTCAAATGCCTTGGCCAGGTTGATGTAGGTGATATGCCCTGCTTTACCCTCATCCATGTTCTTAGTGATTTTCTCAAGGAGATCCACCAGATTCAATAGGCATGACCTGCCTTGACAAAGCTGAAATGGGTCAGGTTCAGTTGTTTGGAGGTCTCCTATGTTATCATTTATCAGGTCTATGATTATTCTTTCCATGGTCTTACATATAAGACTAGTCAGTCTTATGGATCTGTAATTTCCCATCAGTAGATGCTCCCCTTTATGCAGAGGGATGACTGTTGCTGCCCTTCACTCTGTTGGAACAAAGCCAGTCTGGAGGTTGTGGTTAAACAGACATCCTAATGGGCCTGATAAGTCCTGATTTAAGCTGTTTAAGAGGCAACCTGCTATATCATCAGAAAAAAGCTTTAGTCATATTTTTAGCTTTAGAGAGCACAGTGGCAACCTCTTCTTTTGTGATAATTGGCAGTGGAGTGGTGGAGGGTATTTTTGGAGGGAGAACTGAGGATGATAGGGAGGTGAAATTTTAGCTGAATTTTTGGCCAGCAGATTTCTATGTCTTCTGGCTGGTGATGCCATCTATAACTAATTCTGCACATTGTTGGGTGTTGCCCTTAAGATTGCTAAAATAAGTGAAAAATGTCTAGTTATCCTTAGCTCTGGAGGCTATTTTCACCTCAAAGTCTGTTTTCAGAGACTTGACTAGTACCCAGTTCACTTGTTTAGACTAATGAGGGACTTATTTCTCTGTTGTGCATATTCCCTCTTACTTTTTGAAAGGATTTTCTTTCTTTTGTTGTATAACAGTTTCATAATTAAACAAAATTTAGCTCAACCTTCCAAGCTCTGGCACGAAGGCTACTGTTATAAAGTCACATCTGTTTGTAGGAGGGGTATAAAAGCCTTATACAATCAATATACAAAAACATTCCCCAGTCCAACTAATGCAGTTATAGGTAAGATAAATGATTGCTGCTTCACTAGCTGGGTTGCCCTGTATTAGTAATAAATATGCACAGCTGTGGCTACCCCTGGCAGGAACAATCTAACCTGCACTAACACACCACTTCTGGTATTATATAGCAATAACCCATGCCTGGGTGTGGGTAATGTTGGATTTACCCACGGTTGGTGTGGTTTGGTCATGAGAGCGAAGCCCGAGTGGCCAAACAAAGCCAACCGTGGGTAAATCCAGCATTACCCACACCCATGCGTGGGTTATTGCTATTATACAATGACATTATTTAAGAAAAAAATAATTACTTTTCTTAAATAATGGCATTGTATAATGCCTCCTTGCTGCCCTTCCACAGCTGTCTGGTATTCTGCGGCACTTCTGATGTACTGTGCATGCGTATGCCTATGCAGTACATCAGAGCTGTGGGCAAAAGCAACAGAGAAAGCAAGATCTCAGTTGCTTTTTACAAACTGTTTCGCTATGTTAAATGGGTTTAACATAGTGAGACAGCTTTAAAAAAGCAACGGAGAATCTCTGTTGCTTTTTTAAAGCTGTCTCGCTATGTTAAACCTATTTAACATAGCGAGACAGTTTTGAGAAAGCAAGATCTCCGTTGCTTTTTACAAACTGTCTTGCTATGTTAAAGGAGTTTGACATAGCAAGACAGCTTTAAAAAAAGCAACAGAGAATCTCCATTGCTTTTTTTAAAGCTGTCTCGCTATGTTAAACTCGTTTAACATAGCGAGACAGTATGAAGCAATGGAGATCTTGCATTCTCCGTTGCTTAAAAAAAGATTTATAGTAATGGAAAAAGTACGGGCGACCAGACCTTTTTTCCATTACTATAACTGATTTACAATGTGCACGTTGACCAATCAGCGTGCACGTTTTTGAATATTAATGGGGGGTCGTTGTATAATGCAGCTTATTAGGAAGGTGAGCCTTTGTCCATTCAGAATGGCTAGCGCTTATAGGCAGTTAAAAAATCAAAACCTGACTTGTGTAATAATAACTGAGCCCTGGAAAAGGAGACCAATTTTGTATAAGTGGATAAATAATATGGGGTTGAGATTGTGAAGAAATAAAATGTATGATGGTGATGACATTTTATTGAGACAGCCAGTTGCTAATGGATGCTCATGTCATGTGAACCCTCTGTACAACCATCAACCCAGTGATTATTTCTTTATGAATTTATTTATTAGTCAAATGTTCTTGTTTTCTTTCCTTTTCCCTTTCTTTTATTTTGCTAAGTAGGATACTGATCTCACTGGACCATTTTCAGGATCACCCTCATGAGGTTACTACCATGAAGAGATTACACCAAATATCTTAGTATGCTTACGGCCTAGTAAAGAACAATTTGCAGATCAGTGCATCAGTGATTGTTTACATTCATATTATCCGAATTTGGTTAATTCTGTGGAAGTGTTTTAGTAGAATGTACTGAGCACATGAAGTATGCACAATTTACAATTAGATATATAAAGTACAATTATCCATACGTCTGATATGTTGAAGGCTAAATATGGATATGAAATGAGAATCAAGCAGGAAGGGCATAGATGGAAAATAGGAGGTAAAAGTAAGGAGGAGAGGGATTATAGCAATAACCCATGCCTGGGTGTGGGTAATGCTGGATTTACCCACGGTTGGCGTGGTTGACCAAACAAAGACAACCGTGCGTAAATCCAGCATTACCCACACCCAGAAGTGGGTTATTGCTATTATACAATGACATTATTTAAGAAAAGAAATAATTACTTTTCTTAAATAATGGCATTGTATAATGCCTCTTTGCTGCCCTTCCGCAGCTGTCTGGTGTTCCGCAGCAGTTCTGATGTACTGCGCATGCCTACGCAGTACATCAGAGCTGTGGGCAAAAGCAACGGAGAACGCAAGATCTCCGTTGCTTTTTACTGTCTCGCTATGTTAAATGGGTTTAACATAGCGAGACAGCTTTAAAATAAGCAACGGAGATCTCCGTTGCTTTTTTTAAATCTGTGTCGTTATGTTAAACTCTTTTAACATAGCGAGACAGTGTTTTATACTAACGGAAAAAGTCCTGGCGACCGGACCTTTTTCCGTTAGTATATTGAGGGATTTACAATGGGCATGCTGGTTGGGCTGGCCAATCAGCGTGCACGTTTTAAAGGAGGCATTGTATAATAGACAAGTTAGAGGAGGAGAGTAGCAACAGAAGTGAATATGCTTACATGAAGTAAGGATTAGTGAATATTCCGATTTGACTAAATATCAAATAACTGATTATGGTCATAGTGTTTTAGTAAGTAGTGAATGGGCTGTGCTAATTCTTCTGTGATGGTTAGCCAACTGGCTCACAGACAGGACCCGGGAAGTTAGAAGTTAGAACTGGGGACTCCACCTCTACAAAGAGGCCATTCACAAGCTGAGTTCCTCCAGGGATCGACTTCTTTTTAGCATATAATCTCTGAAATCAAGGCCAACTTCATGGGCCTCTAGTTCGCCATATTTGCAGATGATTGCAAATTTGGATCAGTGGTACAATTCCCCACAGACACTACTGTTCTTCAAAGAGGGCTGACACAGACAAATAACTAGTGTCAGATCCCCGGACTAAAACTAAATGCCAAGAAATGCATAATAGTATCTTTCAGGAAGTCAACTACTCCCAGTAGCTATCATACTGACAACTGCACCCCTAAGAGCTGACCCAGTAGTAAGGGACTTGTGGGCACACATAGATAGTAGTCAAGCATTTGACCATTGTGTCTATGATAGTTAGGAAATCATTCTATGTTGTGCAACTTATAAACAAAGGAATGGCATCTAGTTCCAAGGAGGTATTTGTTCCACTGTATTTTCCATTCATCAGACCTATCACTGAGCATTATGACCCCTTTGGTAGGTATCTAACCAGGCCAATCCAAGAATTGGAGCATCCACAGAGAAACCTCACTAGAAAAATAAATAACATATCCTGTGCAGACTACCTCAAAGTCATATCCCTGTATGCATCTCCTACAAGCTGATGATGGGAGATCTATACTGGCATACAAGGCATTATCAGACTCCACTCTGATTGACTTTCTGCATATCAGCAAAACAAACAGCACCAGAATTACCCATTCTAAGGACTTACACCTTGACTGTGATATAAATAGGACCAGTTGGGGAGACAGGTATGTATCCCAGAGACTACCCCTTATCTGGAACAGGCTACCCATCCATGTGAAGGAGAGTTTGTCCCTAATCCAATTCAAGTGAAACTTAGACAATTGGATGGGGAACAGGAAGTTCATCCCTGGTTTAGCACCTATGTCTCTAATGGACACAGACAACATGTAAATGTTTAATCTCCCAGGCCCCTGCTTACACTTATCAAGGGTGCCAGAACTTGTCAGAGATTTGGGATGCATGGCAAGCTTAAAAAGGCTTTTGTGGTCATTATCCTAGTAAACAACTATGAATTTGAAAGAAGCAGATTCATATACTCATCATCTTCTTTTGTCTGCTCCCGTTAGGGGTCGCCAGAGCGGATCATCTGTTTCCATTTCTTCCTGTTCTCGGCATCATGCTCTTTCACACCAACCGCCTGCATATCCTCTCTCACCACATCTATAAACCTTATCTTAGGCCTTCCTCTTTTCCTCTTACCTGGCAGATCCATCCTTAGCATCCTTTTCCCAATATACCCAGCATCCCTCCTTAGCACGTCCAAACCAACGCAATCTCGCCTCTCTTGCTTTGTCTCCAAACTGTCCAACCTGAGCTGACCCTCTAATATACTGATTCCTAATCCTGTCCATCCTAGTCACACCCAGTGCAAATCTTAACATCTTTAACTCTGCCACATCAAGCTCTGACTCCTGCCTTTTTGTCAATGCTACTGTCTCCAACCCATATAACATAGCTGGTCTCACTACCCTCTTGTAGACCTTCCCTTTCACTTTTATTGGTACCCGTCTGTCACAAATCACTCCTGACACTCTTCTCCACCCATTCAACCCTGCCTGTACTCTCTTCTTCACCTCTCTTCCACACTCACCATTACTGTGAACTGTTGATCCCAAGTACTTAAACTCATCCACCTTTACCAACTCTACTCCCTGCATCCTCTCCATTCCTCTACCCCCCCTCTCATTCACACACATATATTCTGTCTTAGTCCTGCTGACTTTCATTCCTCTCCTCTCTAAAGCATATCTCCACCTCTCCAGGGTCTCCTCAACCAGGTCCCTACTCTCACTACATATCACAATGTCATCTGCAAACATCATAGTCCACGGGGCCTCCTGTCTAATTTCATCTTTCAACCTGTCCATCACCACTGCAAATAAGAAAGGGCTCAGATCTGATCCTTGATGTAAACCCACCTCCACCTTAAATGTATCTGTCACTCCCACCGCAGTCCTCACCAATGTCACACTACCCTCGTACATATCCTGTACCACTCTTACATACTTCTCTGCCACTCCCGACTTCCTCATACAGTACCACAACTCCTCTCTAGGCATCCTGTCATATGCTTTCTCTAAGTCCACAAAGACACAATGCAACTCCTTCTGACCTTCTCTGTATTTCTCCAACAACACTCTCAGAGCAAATATTGCATCTGTAGTGCTCTTTCCTGGCAAGAAACCATACTGCTAATCACTAATCATCACCTCCCTTCTTAACCTAGCTTCCACTACTCTTTCCCATAACTTCAACCTGTGACTGATCAATTTTATCCCTCTGTAGTTACTGCAGCTCTGCACATCACCCTTATTCTTAAAGATAGGTACCAAAACACTTTTTCTCCACTCATCAGGCATCCTCTGACTTTCCAAAATTTCATTAAACAATCTGGTTAAAAATTCCACTGACATTTCTCCTAAGCACTTCCATGCTTCCACTGGTATGTCATCTGGGCCAACAGCCTTTCCATTCTTCATCCTCTTCATAGCAATCCTTACTTCCTCCTTGCTAATCTGCTTCACTTCCTGATTCACTATCCCCGCATCATCCAACCTTCTCTCTCTCTCATTCTCTTCATTCATCAGCCCTTCAAAGTACTCTTTCCATCTACTCAACACACTCTCCTCACTTGTGAGTACCTTTCCCTCACTGTCCTTTATCACCCTTACCTGCTGCACATCTTTCCCAGCTCTGTCCCTCTGTCTAGCCAATCAGTTACAGGTCCTTTTCTCCCTCTTTAGTGTCCAATCTCTCATACAACTCTCTATATGCCTTATCCTTAGCCTTCGCCACCTCTCTCTTTGCCATGCGCCTCATTTCCTTATACTCATGTCTACTTTCTTCATCTCTTTGACAATCCCACTTCTTCTTCGCCAGCCTCTTCCTCTGTATACTCTCCTGTACTTCCTCATTCCACCACCATGTCTCCTTGTCCTCCTTCCTCTGTCCAGATGTCACACCAAGCACCTTCCTAGCAGTCTCCCTTACTAGCTCTGCTGCAGTTACCCAGCTATTTGGTAACTCTTCATTGCCTCCCAGTGCCTGTCTTAAGTCTTCCCTGAACTCCACTTCACAATCACCCTTTTTTAACTTCCACCATTTAATCCTTGGCACTGCTTTCACACTCCTCCTCTGCTTCTTGATCACCATTCTATGCTGCTTAACTACACTTTCCCCAGTCACCACTTTACAGTCTCCAATCTCCTTCAGACTGGCCCTCCTACATAGGATATAATCCACCTGTGTGCATTTTCGTCCACTCTTGTACATCACCCTATGCTCCTCCCGCTTCTTAAAATACGTATTCACCACAGCCATGTCCATCCTTTTCACAAAATCCACAATCATCTGACCTTCTGCATTCCTCTCCTTAACACCATACCTACCCATCACTTCCTCATCCCCTCTGTTCACTTCACCAACATGCTCATTGAAGTCCGCTCCAATCACTAGTCTCTCACCCTTGGGTACAGTCACCACCACTTCATCCAACTCACTCCAAAATTTTTCTTTCTCATCCATCGCACACCCATCGTGTGGAGCATATGCACTAACAACATTCAACATTACACCATCAATTTCAAGCTTCATAAACATCAATCTATCAGACACTCTCTTCACCTCCAAAACACTCTTGGCATACTGTTCCATTAGGATAACCCCTATCCCATTTCTTCTGCCATCCACACCATGATAGAACAATTTGAACCCGCCTCCTATACACTTGGCCTTACTTCCCTTCCATCTGGTCTCTTGCACGCACAATATATCAGCCTTCCTTCTCTCCATCATATCAGCTAGCTCTCTCCCTATACCAGTCATACTGCCAACATTCAAAGTTCCTACCCTCAGTACTACACTCCTAAACTTCATCCTCTCTACCTGCCTTCAGGCATGCCTTCCCCCTCTTCTTCGGCCAACATTAGCCCAATTTCTGCCAGCACCCTGTTGGTTAACAGTACTGGTGGCAGTCGTTGTTAACCCGGGCCTCGAGTCATTCCAGTATGTAATTATGAAAAGTTCTCCGCATCAGTAATTTTTGGCAGCGGTTTTATGCCGGATGCCCTTCCTGACGCAACCTTCCCTATTTATCTGGGCTTGGGACCGGCACAAAGAAATGCACTGGCTGGTGCATCCCCAGTGGCTGGGTGAAGTGGAACCATATATATATATATATATATATATATATATATATATATATATATATATGTATGTATGTATGTATGAGAAAAAGTAAATGTAAAGAGCACTTAACCACGGCTAAATAAAACACTGATTTAATAAAATAAATAAATACAAAGGTGAGAGCTTTCGCAGCCAAGCTGCTTCCTCAGACAATTCAAACTGAACAATTCAAGTATTTAAATACAGTCTCCATATGATGACATCACATCAATTCAGCATTTAAAGGTACAACATCAAAATATACACATCTAAAGTATACATAAATACAAAAGATCAGTAACTCATAAACAATCCATATTTGAACATAAAAAATAATGAATATATGTTCATAAAAATCATACATTCATTCATAAGAAATACATTCATAAAAAATATTTCCATAAAAATAATATCATAAAAGTCATACAGCATCCTCTCATTTATGTAAAGGTCTATTGGCTAGAATGGGTTGGATGGATAACTTATCGTTAAGTCCTTTACCCATATTCACCCTCATTCTAATAATCCATTTGAGCTCACTGTTCTCAACCCTGTTCCTAATGGGCCCCTGTCTAACATTAAATGGTACCATCTCTATAACCATAAATCTGAACTCATGTTCTATGCCCCTGGTCATGACATGTTGTGCCAAAGCATTGGTATCAGCATGTCTGGATATGTCATAAAGATGTTCCCTGATCTGATCCCGAAACCTGCGTGTAGTCATGCCTATATAGAAAGAAAAACAGATTAATTCATCTGCTAGTTTACCTAATTGGTGTATTTTTCACCACTTGGGTAAAACTCCCATACATGAACACAACATAAAGTTAATTACAGATTCAAAGTGAGCAAATACCTACTCAGTGTAGATGCCTTTCTTGCAAATAAATACTCCCAAAGTATTGTAATTTGCTCCTTACAGCTAAGGACAGCAAAATAGTTACAATTTCAGCATTTTACATACTGGCTATATACTGTTTTATATAAAGTAACTGTACTTAAAGTTGTAAACTTTATGCACCTTTTTCACACATTGTACAAAAACCAAACACAAGTCTTGTACATATTTTAAATCACCACAAATGCAGTTTGCATTCTGCAGCCCTGATAACTCATGCTTGAGTAACAGATTTTGTAAGGTTACCTTGCAGCTCATAGATGTTTTACAGCCTGATAAAACAGTAGCAAGTTTATACACAAACATCATACCTCTCTTTCCATCTAGATCTTAAATAAGTTTCCTTGAGAGACCCTAAAAAAATGAGCCATGAGATGATTATGTAGCCTTTTGGCGCACTACTCTGCTCTTCTGACAGCTGATCTGCAGTGGTATTACTAGCACCAGACTGTCATGCTGTAGAACTATAACCTTAACATCTGTCGGACTAGCTTAGCATACTAACAGCACTGTTAACCACTTTAAGAGGTTGTGATCTGTTATCACATAAAATTCGCCAACATAAACACAGGATCCCAGCTTTTGTACAGCCCAAACCATGCACATCTTGAATGAAAACAACTACATGCTGTATAAGGTTTTCTGTGGTTTATGTGCATCTCACAAATCTGTTACAGTCTGACAAAAATAAATAAAAATAACAGTGACAAATTTATGCACAAGTGACATATACATGCATGTATATTTACATAGAATGTATAGTCTAAATATTCTTGAGATTATGGGCAAAGAAAATGAAATCAATGCTTACAGATTCTGTCAGTGTATATAATGCTGAGTATCTGTGTTGTAACATGTTGTTGGTGGGCACTACACCAGTAATATCAATTAGGCAATATCAAAATAATTTTGATAGCAAGTACTATAATGATCCCATATCAAGAGAAATTCACCTAAAACCAGATTTTGCTTTAAAAGGAGCATAGTATTATAACACTCCGATATCTGGTGAAATTCACTTTAAATGGCATTTATCTGGAGTACATGATCTTTAAATCAGGTTTATTTTTCTGTAATGTACACTGCAGTACTAATTTATTTCTTCTGTCCAAACAGTCCTCTAACCCTTAGACCATACGTCACACCAGTAATACCAATCTTCATCCAAATTATTCTGAAACGGAGGATTTCATCACATGTTAATTGAAAGGTCCTGATTTGGGCAGTTCTGCCTTGATGTCTTACAAGAAAAAAAAATCTGACATTACTCTAAATTTGAATAAAACTGTGACACTACATTTAAAATATCTCAATATCCTTTACAGCTGTATAAGCAGCCAACATTGCATATCATGGCGTCTCTATTTTTCATCATAAGATGTCCCTGTGTGTGAGTGTGTGTGTGTGTGTGTGTGTGTGTGTGTGTGTGTGTGTGTGTGTGTGTGTGTGTGTGTGTGTGTGTGTGTGTGTGTGTGTTTGTGTATGTGTAGTGATCCATGTGTAAGAGGTATTATTTTCTGTAATTGCAGTAGTTCTATAAAAGTAGTGTTTTAATCATACAAACAGCACAATGAAGTATTAAAATGGTTTTGCTAAAGTGACAGTATTTTGTGATATAATGAATCAAGGAGTAGCAATGCAACAGAAGTGGGAAAATGTCATAATGAAAAAAGTTCATAACAGCACAAATTCAAGAAGAGATAGTGACACCTTCTTTAATAATGTGCTTGTTGACATGTACACTGCTCAAGGTACAAGGTTTGATCCTGACCGCTGGCCATTGCCTATGTAGAGTATGCATGCTCGCCTTGTGACTCTGTGGGATTCCTCCTGCCTCCCAAAAAAACAGTGTTTCAACCTTAAACTCACCCCCCAAGAAATCAATGGAGTCATGGACAGCAGCACAGACTCTAGGTGGTGCATACTTGGGGAAGAGTTGTATAGACTAGCTTCTTTAGGGCATCAACTGTATCATGCAGTATCCTCCAAACAGGTGAATATGGGTCACAGACTGTGTGCTCTGTCAGGGCTAGCCACTTGTTGGTGTAAAAATTGGCTGTAAGATATTTGGTCTCATTGACTCATGTTACCAAAATTGGCATCAGTATTTGCCAGTTATAAATGTGCTGAGGACCTTGCAACTCTGACTTATGCCAGAGATTCATGGTAACAGTGGGAGTGGTGTATGTGACCCTACTGGTCAATGTGTGCCTACCATAAAGCTCAACAGCCCTGGGTCAGTATGCTTATGGCCGGCTCCTTCCCAGTTGCTCATCCTGGGTTATCTGAGTTAGCTCTGTTGAATTAAAGCTGAACATAAAACCAATCAAGCTACCAAACATAAGCTAAAGATTGCTCTTCCCAATATAGGTTCACAGACAGGATGCACCTTCACAGAAGATGCCATGATGGTAAGAAGAATGCTAGACATATTGTGTATTCAGGAAACAAGCTGGAAGGGCAGTGCAACAAATCCACTTGGCTTGGGATCTAGAGTCAGCTACTTAGGGTTGGACAGACTAGAAATGGTGGGGGGATTGTGATGAGAGAGACTCTTCACAAAGCCATGAGAGATGTGATCAGAATTAATGACAGACTCATTGCAATCAGTCTCTGGTATAAAGATAGAGCAGTATTCACACTCTCAGCATATGCCCCACAATAGTGTTGTTATAGTAAGGAAAATAGTGCATTCAGGCAGCAGTTGCAGGACCTACTGGATAAAACAGGACAACACAAGATGGTGTTGATAATATGGGACCTGAATGCTCATATTGGGACAGACAGAACAGGACTGACCCAGTCCAAATGGACAACATGAATAAAGAAAAAGAGGCCATTCCAGATTTTTTTCTGGCAAATATCCTAATGGTAGGCAGCATGGTTCAGCAAGCAAGACAGTCACAAGATCATTTACAAGAGTGGCCAACATACAACTCGGGGAGACTTCTTCTCAGTAAGGAAAGAGCACTGGAGTTGAATCAAAGATTGGAAAGTGATCTCCAGTGAAATAGTCGGCCCACCACATAAACCACTGCTGGCTAGAATCAGTGGTCAGAGAAGGGTCTAAAGCCAACAGAAACTACTAAAGACCTGAATGATGACTGGAGCAAAAGCACACGAGATCAAGGAAATACTCAGGACTCTAATCCTAATACCTCAGGATGAAGAGAAAATAGGTAGAGCTGAATAAGAATGTCAGCATCCCAAAGCAGCATGTGTGAGAACTATAGAACAGATATGCTGCTGAGCCAGGAATGGGAATAAGCACATAAGGAAAGCTGGAGGTGGAATACAGTAATCCAAAAAGTTATAAAAAGATATAAGGCATCCAGGAAAAACTGGGAGACAGAAAAAACAGAGCAGGCTAAAATAATATTGCTTAGCTAACAAACAAGTAGTGCAGTAGCAAAGTAAAAGTCATCAGAGTCATTCTGCCTGGTTCTGGAAAGTGACTCAGCAGATGGCACAAGAAAACTATCATGTTTCAAGGCAAAGACAGAAAAATAAGAGGAAAAGTCATCAAATATCCTTTATAAGGGATGCCAGCAGAAATCTGTTCACCAGTCTGCAGGGCAGTAAAAACTGATAGAAGGAGTACTTCCAGCAGCTTCTGAATGAATAACCCCCCAAAGAAGTTATTCCTCCCCAGACATAGTATATGATCAAAGAGATAGAAGGGTCTACCCTATAAAAAGTAAAAACAGTGCTAAGGAAAATTAAGTCAGGGAAAGCAGCAGGCTCTGATGAGGTCATGGCAGATATGATCAAGATGTAGAGTGAGTCAGGGGAGAAATGGCTCCATAGGGTACTCATAGCGATGTGGAGAGAAAGGCATATCCCAGAGGACTGTAGCATATGTCATCTAGTGCCACTGTAGGAGAACAAAATGGACATTTGACATTTACAACAGTGGGCAGTATAGAGGTATCAAACACTCATCACACTGCATGAAAATGCTGGAGAGGGTGATTGATAAATGAATATATAGAATACTAGAGAGTTAGATTAGTGACAAGTGGAGTACCACAGGGTTCAGTCCTGGGTCCTCTCCTTTTTGGTATCTACTTCTCTGAAGTACAGGCTAACACAGGAGGTCTTTGGCTAATGAAGTTCACAGATGACTGCAAACTAGGAGACATAATCGAAACTCCTAATGATGGTGACATCCTACAAAAGGGACTCACTGAGACAGATGCCTGTTGACAAAGCCATGGCCTCAAGCTCAATGCCAAAAAGTGCATTGTCAACCCCTTTGGTAAAAACTCTGTACCCATGAACTACCACATAGGCAGTAGTCTACTTAATACCAAAAGTGTGATAAGAGACCTTGGGACATAGGTGGACAGCAGTCTCTCCTTTGATAACCACATCACCACAGTAGCCAGGAAATCCTTCTACGTGGCACACCTCATCACAAAAGGTTTCTCATCCAGGAAAAAAGAGGTCATTGTTCCCCTTTACTCATCACTCATTAGACCCATTATAGAGTACAATGCCCCTTTTGGTATGTACCTCTCAAGATATCTACAACAACTGGAAAGGCCGCAGAAATACCTTACAAAAAAGATTACCAGCCTCAAACAGATGCCCAATGCAGACGGTCTTAAAAAACTCCAGCTTTACTCCGTTACATATTGCCTACTCAGAGGCGAGCTCTGCCTAACATACAAAGCTATGTCAAACCCAGAGCTGTTGGACATGCTCCACTTAAAAGAAATCCCAATCCCTCCGAGCTACGTGCTCTGGGGACCTAAACCTTGTCACCACAATAAACAGAACATGCTGGAGGGATAGATTCCTCTCCCCGAGACTTCCCATACTCTGGAACAAACTACCTATCTATATCAAACAAAGCTCCTCATTAGCACTCCAAGAAAAATCTTGATGACTGGATGGGAAATAGGAAATTCACCCCGAGGATCACTTCTGTGGCTCTGCTCGACAGGGGCACAGGAAAATATTTTTCTTGGGTGGCAGAAGCCAGGATAGCTTTATGGCTAGGCTTATATAGGCCCTAGGGCCAATAACCTAGTACCTACCTATGAACCTATGAAGATGGGAGATGAGCAGTTTGGATTCAGATCAGGATGTAGCACAACTGATCTGATGCTTGCAATTAGACAGATAGTTGAGAAGAAGCTAGAGTTGTGAAATGAGTTCAATTGGGCATTGCTAGACATGGTCTAATTTTGGCAGTCCATTGATGGTTCAAAGTCCCTGAAATTTTGGTAGAATTAGTGCAGGCTATGTACAAACACTCAGTGATAGACTCACAGAGGGAGTTCCCAGTGGGATTGGGAGTGCACCAGGGTTCAGCTGTGAGCCCACTGTTGTTCATGCCGGTGACGGACTACATTAGCAAATAGGTTGAAAGGAACACGTCAACAAAGCTGCTTTATGCAGACAATGTGGCATTAAAATCAGACTCGGATCAAGAATTTTAGCAAATGATTGGGGAATGGAATGCAAAACTGAAAGTACGTGGAATGGAACTGAACTGCCTTGAAATGCTGACATTCATCTTCAAGAGGTTAAATAAGTTTAGCAACTTAAAACAATCTCTGAGAGAATTGTATATGATGTATTTGGACAAGAATGTTATTATGGCAGCAGATGGGGCATCAGAAGAAGCTACAATTTGATGTAGAAGTGACAATATGAACATGTTAACAGTTTCAAGTATATGGAAGGGGTGGTTGAGGAGAAAGTCTGAATGAGGAGGTCAAAGCTACAATCTATGGGGCTGCAGCCAACTGGCACAGAATATCAGGGGTAGTATGTGACTGAAGAATGCCAAAGAAGGTAAAAAGTAAGATATACAAAGTAGTGGTGTGTCCAGTACAATTATATGGCATCGAATACTGGGCAGTGAAGGGAGAGCATACCTCTCAACTGTACAGATTTTCACAGTATGTCCAGATTTTTCCTCAAATATTTGCTCTGTTCCTCATAAAATCTTTGATTTTCTGCCAAATCACAGAGGACTGAAGTCACTAAATAATGAACAAATAATGACATATATTTGAGTTTCAGACTTTATTTCCTTCAAAAAATGCATGCAAACACAAATCCTTTATTCTAGCACCTTTCTAAGTTTATAAGCACACTATTCAAGATCTGACCCTATTTTTGGGCCTTTGTCCCCCCCCCCCCATTATTTTAGGCGTTGTCCAGATTTCTTGTGTTTGGAGGTTGAGAGGTATGAGGGGAAAGCAGTTGATGCAGCTAGAGGTGTTGCTGAATAAGTGCCTGAGATAGGTGGTAGTAAGCACATTGTGGAAAAGACAAAGAAATTAGTACATCAGATGAGAAACCAAAGTAGCTCTAAATGTAGAGAAAGTCAAAGAGAACAAATTATACTGTCTTGGGCACATGCAGGAATGCAAAAAAAAGAATCTGGAGAAGATTTGAAAGGGGGTGTAAGAAAGCAAAAGGAAATGAGTCATCTAGCAATAAGATGGATATACTGCATGAAAGAAGACCTGCAACAATCAGGCATGACAAATGAAAAGGGTAGGAGTGTGACACCAAATTGAGAGAAATAGTGACAGTTAATGTGGCACCCCGACCCCATATAGAAAATGGGAAAAATAGGCGTGATGATGATGCTTTCAAAAGACTTTTGAACAAAAAGAAAAAACAGCTTTGTCCAGTACTGAGGATAAAAAATAGTCATCTTCCTACTGTAGGCATTGGTGAGTAGCAGAACCAGTTTTCTGAAGTGTGTTAGGTAATAGTTCCTGGATTGCAATTATAAGTGTTAAAATTACAGTGTGGAGGAGGGTCAGTCAGTGATACAAGGCTACACACTAACAGGCCTTACAAAAGCCTGCAATTTAGCTACTTTCTTTGGCTGGAGCTGTATTACTGCTATGAACAGTTTAAAACAAACACTGAGAGAAGTATATATGATGGTCATTTAGGAAAAAATGCAAGTACTCCTACTACAGAAAGTATGTAAGATGCCTATGAATTATACTACTTTGATTTATATGTCAATGGAATGGGATGGGAAGGCAGCATCACTTCCTTATGTTTGACATGAATTGTATAAAGGGGCCTGGAAATAAATTCTATGAAGGACACAGAAAAGCAATAAAATAAAATCATGTTAATTTGTCAGGCCCTATGTCGGCCATTTTGTGTAAAATTATATTAAAATTTCATAGGAAGCATGTAGGATGATTTTGATGCAGTAAATAGTTCAGAAAAGAAAGATAAAATGGAAAAATCTATTATCTGCAGTCCAGGCAGAGATTTCCTTTAGTCTGAGCAGCGTGTATCTCCAAATTTTGATTCCATCTCTGGAAATACTCCATGAAGTGCAGCAGAAATTGTATAGGCCTAGTAGATTTTTTTATTATTTTCTTTTGTGGTGATTTTTAACTTTTCTACTTCTTTAACAACAGCACTTTGTGAGGCACATATTTATAACTGGATGAATTTCAAAGTTGTTCTGCATAAGGTTTACCTTAGGGTATGGGACCCAAAAAGGGGCAAGTGTAAGTCATTTGGGTTGACACACTGGAGAAGTGACAATATCCTTAAAGACAACAGAAGCCATGCTGTGGACTGCATAGTTAACATCAGATTATATGAGAAGAAGTATTAAAATGAAAAATGATTTGTTTCAGTTAACATGGAATAACAACTATATAAAAACAGTATTAAAAAGGTTTAACATTTTACAGAAAATAGTAGTTCAGATTGCAACAATTTGGGCAACAAACTCACCATGCTCCTTGATGTTATAAGACAGTCTCAGTACAATAACCAGACATTTCTGTTTAGACACACTTTCCAAATGTAAATAATTTGCAATGTCTGTGGCTGTGCCTATAATGCTTTCTCTCTCTCTCTCTCTCTCTCTCACTTAACCTCAGGCTATTTCTCCAGTAGCAACTCTGCACTTTCCCTTCAGTCAGTAGGGACACATTCCCAACTTTATGCCCCAAGCCTTCTGTCTTCTCTGGTCTCTTTTTGTTTCCTTTTAAAAGAGGAAAGATGTGACATTAAAGGAGTGTCCTTCTTCCTTCATTGACAGCCCATGTGAGTACAGTTCCCACATGTTATACACCTGCTTATAGGGGGTATTAAGGTGTTACAAGAGGCAAATCATTTTAATGAACATTATAAAAATAAGTACATTTGTACACATTTTTACAATATACTTGTGGAATGCTTGTTAAAGAAAACATTTTTTTTATGTGTTGCAAACTTTGTGCTTAAGATCCAACAGGACATCTCAGAACTGTAATTAGGGTGGGTCAAAGGACCAGCTACCCTGAACACAAACTGTTAGATGTGTGATTGGCAGTTGCTGATTGGGTGTGAGTGGAGAACTGGGATTCATTTAAGAAGCCACCGGTGATATTGCAGATTATGAATGCATAGCAAGAAACTTGTATAAGCTACTTGGTACAGTGTATCAGTTCATTTATAACTCATAGGTTCATAGGTGTTTACTAGGCTAATGACCACAAGGGCCTTTTTAAGCCTAGCCATGCATCCCAAATCTCTGATAAGTTCTGATACCCTTGATAAGTGTAAGCAGGGGTTTGGGAAATGAACTATTTACAGGTTCCCTGTGTCTATTAGAGACATAGGTGCCAAGCCAGAGATGAATTTCTGATTTCCCATCCAATTGTCCAAGTTGCACTTGAATTGGGTTAGGGAGTAACTCTGCTTCACATGGATGGGGAGCCTGTTCCATAGAAGTGGTAATCTCTGGGATACATACCTATCTCTCCAGCAGGACCTATTTATATCACAAGCAAGGTTTAAGTCTTTAGAATGGATAATTCTGGTGCTGTTTGTTTTGTGTATATGCAGGAGGTCCAACAGAGTGGGATTTGACAATGCCCTGTATGTGACATAGATCTCCCCTCAAAAGCCTGTAGGAGACAGAATACAGAGATAGGGCCTTGAAGTTGTCTGCATAGGACATTTTACTTACACCCTCTAGTCTTATAGTGAGGAACCTCTGTGGACATTCCAATTGTTGGATATGCCTGGTTAGGTACATACCAAAAGGGGCATTGTACACAATGGTAGGTCTAATGAATCCTGAATACAGTGGAACAATGGCTTTCTTGGACTTAGATGCCATACCTTTGTTTATAAGTTGTGCAATATAGAATGATTTCCTCACCACTGTAGACACGTGATGGTCAAAGGCTAGATTACTATGTATGTGTGCCCCTAAGTCCCTGACTACTGGGTCAACTCTAAGGGGCGTGTTGTCAATATAATAGTTATCAGGGATGGATGACTTCCCACAGGATACTTCTATGCAATTCTTGGCATTTAGGTTTAGTACATGGCTCTGACACCAGTTGTTTGTCTGTGTCAGCCCCTCCTGGAGAACATTTGTGTCAGTGTGAGATTCAATGACAACTCCTAATTTGCAATCATTTGTAAATTTAGTCAGCCAGAGACCACTGACGTTGGCCTTGACTTCTGAGAAGTAAATTCCAAAAAGGAGCAGTCGAAGCACTGATCGCTGTGGGACTCCACTTGTGACTGGCTTCTTTGTAGAGGTGGACTCCCCAATTCTAACTTCCTGGGTCCTGTCTGTGAGTCAGTTGGCTACCCACCGGGTGACATACGGGTTTGTACCTAACCTCCTGAGATTGTTAACAATGCCTGAGTGGGGTATTGTGTCAAATGCCTTGGCCAGGTCAAGGTAGGCAGTGTGAACAATTCTGCCCTCATCCATTGCTTTGGTGACCTTCTCAAAAATGTCCACCAGGTTGAGTAGGCATGATCTGCCCTTGATGAAACCAAACTGGGCTGGGTCCAGTGTCTGGAGATTTACTATATCTCTGTTGATCATCACAAGGCTAATTCTTTCCATGGCTTTACATATAAGAATAGTGGGACTTAGCATGATTTCATTCTTTTCCAGCTTTGGGAAGATCTTTTTTTTCCTCATGTTGAGGGAGTCAGCAGTCTGGTGACTTTACAGCACAGCTGATGACCTAGCTGTGGCTCTGGGGTACTTGCATTAACTGTTCAGATATGGGCAGATGTGGCTGGTGTTTGCTTCTCTGAGTTACTCTTCAGCCACTGTCATTTGTAATGGGGCTGTTACTGCTCACCATACCATTTAATGGCCTTACCTATGGATTAGCATAAGCAAAACCTTAACATATGGCAATATTCATAGATAAATGTGTGCAGTCAATCATTTCCCTGCAACTCTAAAATAGACTTGGGTGCACAACAGGTTCTTCTATACAGTTAGCAGCCTTCCTTGAAGGCTTGTAAGAGCCGAAACGTCAGAGCATTTTATTAAACAAATTTTGCTGTTGGAAAACTAGCTGGTGCTTTTATTCTTCTATACAGTTAGTTGTAATTTGTCAGTCCTTAGAAGCTTTGTGCCCTTTCTCTTATAGGTTCATAGCAGGCTAACAGAAAATGCGGGCCATTTTAAGCCTAGCCAGTTATATCATTTGAGAATCAAACCTTGCACCTTCTGACTGTAAGATAGACACCTTACCCTTATGTCAACCCTTCATGCATTTGTTTCCTGATTACTCTCTTAATGTAGTTCTGAATCATGGGGGGAGCTGGCTTCTTTTCCAGTACTCAAATGGTTCAAGCCATAGCAGCTAGTACCAAAACAGATCTCCTTATACTGACAGTGTTCATTTCAAGGCATTACAACAGTACTTCATCTATTTTGTTCATACAGCATATAATCTTGTAGTTGTTGGAAGAATTTCCAAGGAACAGTTGGGTGGTGAAAACAGTTCCATTAACTAATGGAGGCTTGAATATTATCCATACTATACTGCTAAGAGTGGTATGACACTGTGTAGGCTTTTTACATATAAACACTTCTTTATCACACATGCAGACAAAATCAGTGTTATATGAATGCACACTGTAGGGAGACCTGTGGTTCAGGTTAGATGTGTTATTTTTATTACTACCACCTATCTCCCATACAACACAGGGTGATGTTTTCAGTAGCAGTATAACAGATGATATAATTGCAACTAGTATGTGGGTACTGATTTGAAACTATCAACTTACTCTGAACTGTATGTTGCACTTTGTAGTATCACTTGTAAAAAAAGAGTGTCACCTTTTTAGCACTGCCCATGCCTTTATATGTTACTTTAATGTGATCTGAGAATGAGGGAGCACTAGGTGCCCTATGAAAGATATCAATCACTGTGTAATGTTGCCCACAATGCTGTTTTTGTGTGTGGAACTGTGCCTGAAGGATTAGGCACATTTTTTTAATGTAGCTGGTGAAGTTCCAATATTTGAAAATAAAGAACCCGATTCCAAAGAACTTATTCTCAGTGTAAGTGACAACTTATACTGAGGGCAAGCTGAGAACAGGTGTTATAGAATCTGGCCCCCCTGCGCAAGCCTGTTGCTAGACAGACCTTACACCAAAGCAAGTGACTTACACTGAGAGCAAGTCCTTAGGAATCAGGGCAGACTTGCACTGAGAACACAGCACCTCTGTTGGAATCTTGCACATAGGCAAGATTGCAGAAGACATATTATGTTGTGAATAACAGATTTCAAAACATCATGGCTGCATTTTATTTGCATGTTACAGAATGCAAAATTCTGCAATGCATTGCAGTGAGTATTGTATACCAGAATAAAACCAAAGTGTCTTACATCCTATTTATGAATATGCAAAGCCATATTATAACTCAACTGTTTGTGAAGCCAGGCTTGTTATTATTGCAGTAAATGTCAACAAGTGTTCAAATAATATATTTCCATCACTGCAAATCTTATATCAAATGTATGAGGAAGTGGAAGAGGAAAAACATCTATCTATGAGGGCAGTCAACCAGCTTTAGTTTGAAGAGCAGTAAGGCTTTGAGACTGAACATATTACTCAGAAAATGGCATAAAACAGCTTCCTGACTGTTTGTTATTTGTTTGTGCTTTTGAATTATAAGCTTCCTGGCTGTCCTTTTAGACAAAAAGAGCTCCTTTCTCTTCTATTTCTTCCTACGTTTGATTTGTTGAAAAAAACTGGTATTCGCAGGGTTGTTACCCATCGACTACTGTAGCGATGTTAGGATGAGATCCATTCCCTCTTTATGGTAGTTTTCCCTTTCACTGCCCTTATCTTCAAAATCATCCTTCCTTTAACTTTTTTTTTTTTGATGGGGGTGGGAGTAATCTTTTACGTCTTAGTTTATAAACATCTTGTTAAGAATTCAGGATCTGCTTCATTGCAGTTGACAGAAATGACCCTGCTTCCATGTCATCATGATTTGTTTTTTGCTGCCCTGTTTCCCTAGGTTATTTTCCCTGACAGTGGTTCTTACAGCTTTATTAATTATATTCATTGTAGTGTATACAGACATCACAGTTGGAATGAATTACATCCATTAATCAGCTTAGAGCTCCAAAAATATATAGAATAGTTTTGATCTTGAGCATATCAGTAAGCCCATTGGTCAAAAAGAGAGTGAGGCATTAGGCCCATCACTACTCTCTCAAAGAACAAGCTGGGTACCTCAGGATAATATACATTGCTCCATAAAATGGTAGTAGTAGCACTGGAGAAAAGCTCAGCACTCAGATCTTTTTTTTTTGCATGTCATCATTTTTCCACTGTCAGGGATTTGACTGTCTGTGGAAGGGGAACAACTGGCTTTAATCATTCATATAAGAAATTAAGTTCTTTAGCTCCATTTTTATCCATTATGATATGGAGATTAAACCTTTCTTGAACTCTTACAACTTTTTTTTTCAAATAGCTCATCATCAGCAAGGCTACAATCAAGAATCCTTCCAATAAGACTTTAAACAGAGGTCCCACCTGTCTGAGTTGATGGAACATCAGGTGGATGTAAAACATCCCATAGCACTTGATGAAAAAAAAAAGACTAGGAGAATTCTTTGGTTCTGTTGCCAAACCTCCTTTAGTCAGTATGACTAACACAATTCTCTCCTGAAAACAGGACACTGACCTGCCTATAGGAACTAACCCAGCCAACAAAGAGTAGATAAATAAATAACATAGGGTAATGATATGCTTGTGTATTTATTTATTTTTTTTTTTTATTTGTAGAGTTACTATTTTCTAATCAAAACAAAAGAAAGAAAGAAATCCAAAGCTCCTGCCACGGAAAACATACTGTGCACTATACTCAAACTTCTGGTTTCCCTTCAGTATTAGAAATTCTGTGCAATCATTGCCATTCTGTTAGACTTCATTCCTGAATATTCCTTAAAAACTGTAGGATTTTTGCAAGCTTGAGCACCAAACAGCATCAATGTAAAATTCAAAGCTTCATCTGTCTTCCCATCATTACATGATCCAGCATTTTTCTATCATCCCCTACACTAATAATCCTGAACAACAGCTTCTGCCCATCCCTGAAAAGCAAGCTGCAAACTGAATCCTCCTCTTACCCTCTCGGATGCTAAGAAACTGGCTGCATGTGCTGCTTCAGTGGTGTAGAGTGATAAAGCCTTGATTATGACTCAGGTGTGCCTAAAGAGGGTGTAGGTAGATATTGTCTGAGCTGCTGCAGAGGCTGGGTGATACTCTGCACATCTCCATTGCACGCAAGCCACCAGTCCTAAACATTTGGTCCACAAGGTAGGGGGTGAAATGAATAGGTCATAAGTAAAAAAAAAAAAAACTCCCGCAGACATGTTGAACCCCCAAATGTTTAGCTCTGTGACCAGGCCCAGTAACACAGGATTAAGTCCAGTTCAACGTAACATGGACAAGTACTGGGATGCTAGGCCAATACAATGAAGGACAGCAGTGGTATGGAGCACAAAAAAGTTAATAGAAAAGAGAAAATGGTTGCAAGTTATTCCAACCAACTGGGTCCACCAAAATCAGACAGATAACAGATTATTCACCTTTCAGGGAAAAAAAAACTGTAGGTAGCCTGAAAAAAACTCACTACAAGTGTAGCTGTTTACTAGAATTTCTGCTTCACTTTAGCAGCTGGCTTAGCTGTTATCTAAACTTACCCACCATCCTTTAAATAACATTTCCTTTTTTCCATGAAATAACCACCCCAACTCTGCCTGGGAAAGCCCAGTTTGTAAATATACAAAGTATTCTTATGCTAGGAGCCTGCTGCTCTTGAATTAGTATCTGTGCTATAAACAGAAGTAGTCTGAGGAGAAATAGGACCCTAAGCAGTGTAAAGGGCGAGGGCCCCCCAACCATACCAAAATTCCTTTACTCGGCTGTCTCCCCCAGTTCCTATAAAACAATGTTCAGATGTTTTAATGTATATAGCATTTTGCTATTTGCATTTACATTTACAGTGATCCCAGAGAATTGTAAATATTTTAAAATTGTACTTCAGATTTTACACTGAAAAATGCTGAGGATCATTAGCAAAGACAAAAAGACATTCCAATGAAAATGGACAAGATAAACAGCAGTACATTGTCACTTGAAACACACATTTTATCAACAACTGACAGGTTATAAATCTGTTGTTATCTTGTTCTGAAATGGCCATTCAATCAAGTATCTCACAAAAGTCATGAAATAATCGCAAGCAAAAAACAAGAATTATTTAATGAAAACACATTTAATGGAATTAAAACTTAATGTATGTATTATTTACTTCCAGATTTCTTTATTTTGACATATCTTACCATATACAATTTGGACCTCAGCCCTTGTAGACTTAATATACTCACTACCCAGCCATCTCCTTTCCCTGAAATACATTTTTATCTCTGCAATCCACTAACTTTCTTAGCAACTCACTCATTAATTATTTTTCTTTCATCCCTAAATCCACCACTCTCTCTTATCCTCTCTTTTAATATCACTCCCTTTCCCCACTACCTTTTATCATTAGTATTTTCTCTTTCTTCTTTCTAACCCCCATTTCTGTTTTCAAAGGATATTGCATTATGCAGTTATAAATTATATAAAAACATGACATTCGCTGTATAGTTGTTCTTTTTTTCTTCTTGATTGCATGTACTTCCCTTGTCTTTTTTTTACCCTGTATTTGTACTTACCCTTATTGTATCATCCTAATTGCAGCTCTTAATCTCTGTTCTAGGATTTTTTTTCCATCTGGGCCCCTAAAGAAAATGGGCTATCATAGTTCATATGAGTTATCCCGGTCAGAAAATACTTACATATTTCTGTACATACATAAATAAATGCATATGATTTAATATATCTATCTTCCTTACATTGTGCTGTTAATTTAAGGAATTAAAAAAACATGTCCTATACTTTCTCTGAATTGATGCAATCCTGGAGGCAGTATCTTTATAGTCTGGGACTATGGGGGCTCTGAGTACTTGTTGGGCATGCTTCCTAAAAAATTACTTTGGTAATTCTCATGATACATAGCCCCTTGTGCTGCATAGTATGGTAACACTAAGAGCTCCTCAGAGCAATTTTATGCTAGCCAGAATTCATAGAACAAAGTTATGGGCATAGGTATAGAAAACTTTGCCAAAATACAGACATACATACATCAATGCATGTATAAGATATATTAAAGCTTTTTAAATATAGGCACTGCAAGGTTGAAACACTGAATATATAAATACATACATATATGCAGTCTGTTAAAGCTTTTCAAATATAGAGCACTGCGTGCTTTAGATACTAAGAAATCTTTTGAAGGATAAACTAAATATGACTTGCAAACATCTCCTGGATTTCTACAGTTAAAAAAGACAACATCACACTACAGCAATGATAATGTTTTACCTGACAAGACAAAAAACGGCTATATATCTCAACTTGTAAATGTAAGAATAATGTGGCATAAATGTCTAAAATCAGTTACAGATATTAAATACTGTTCATTTTTTGAAGGATATAAAGTTGGAAACTGAAGTGTCTGTCATTATTTAGTGACTACAATTCTCGAGAACTTGCCAGAAAAACACAAGTTTTATGAGGAACTGACAAAAAATAGAAGACAGAAATCTAGACATGCTGCAAAAGTCTGCACAGTTAAAAGCTATTTCACTGTCAAAGAAATGGATATTAGGTGCATTTACATAAGACAACAAAAGAATTGTAATGCACAAAATGTCTGCTGGGACATTCAGTAGATGAAGATAACAACAGGACTGCAATTGCAGTTTGATCAAAATTAATCACAGGGCAAGGTTCAATAAGCCATACACTAAGTTTATTCTATTTGTATACAAGAACATCCCTACCAAATTTTTGTGCTTTCTAGTCAATCAGAA
>NC_056736.1:324776242-324883742 GCF_019279795.1 Protopterus annectens
GCGGTTTTCTGGCAAATCACTGGGATTGAAGTCCCTAAATAATGACATACATTTGAGTTTCAGACTTCATATCCTTCAGAAAACATAAGCTAGCACACAATCTGTTATTCTAGCAATGTTCTAAGTTCATAATAGCAATATTTAAAATATATCTCTGTTTTTGGGACTTTGTCCCCCCATTATTTTAGGCTTTGTCTATATTTCTAGCTCTAAGAGGTTGAGATCTATGGTTGAAGGGGTCTAAAAATGAGATAGATTATACAAGTAGGAGGGACTTCAGGAGTATAGGTAGCAATATGACAGGCTGATGATATACACAATTTAATTTCCTGGCTATATCTTTGTCACTCAACCACTAGACATTAGAAGGAAAGGGCTTCATTTAGGTGTGCAAAACTATTTTCAGACTAATGCATACTCATCATTGTACTGAACTTACCTTCTAAATTCTGTACCTTTAGATCAGATTGAATTTCAGAAATTGAAAATACTTAAACTTACTTTAAATAATTTCTTGCCTATCCAGGCAGAACCAGATCATGGTCAAGTGGGGCCCTAGGCAGGTGAATGGAGCAGGCTCATCTCCCCCTACAGCTATTCTGGTATCCTATCCCTTGTCTCTCCACCATTTACCATAAGCACTTCTCATATTTGTCAGAATGCATGCTATTTTCCTCTTTCTTTTTGAAATGAAGGCAGAGATGCATTTAATTTAAAACTTTTGATTTAAATATGCGTTGTTGAACAGGTTAGTCCAACTAGGCTAGTAATGTCTTTTTAGGGGAGATCCTTTGTGATACTTATACTGAGGAGAAATTTGGCTAGGGTATTGGGGAGCTTCCCCCGACTCGTTTTGAAAGCTCAAGTGGATATAAAAGTTGTCACTGCATCTACCATTAAACCAGACAGATGGGGCCTCAAATTAACATCTCATCAAAAGGACGACTGACTCAGGAGTGCTCGTCTGACTTCAGTCTATCTACTTTGAGCAGAGTACAGTTCGCTGACTCAGTAATGTTTGTTTCTAGATGAACAACCTGCAAACCAGCCAAGGTTGATTTTTATTAGAATACAGTTGTACTGTTTCTTAAAGCAGTAATCAGAGAGACAAAGAGCTTTTTGCATGAAACAAATCATATTGAAAAATAGACAGAAATATTCCTTTGCAAAATAGAACAAGGTTGAGGGAAAACATTCAGCTCTGCCTACTTATTTCATTCTGTTTTCCTTTTATCCCATTTTGATTACATAGACAAGGAGCATGAAATGCTCATTGTAGAAAGTGAAACAATAGCATCCAAATTGTTTTAGGCTTTACTGCAAAATACTGCTCTTCCAGCATTCTGAGCTCAAAAACAAGAATGCCCAAGACACAGATGCTCGTACAGAAATACAATGTTTGTTGTTGAGAACCAAAAGATGAATATCCTTCTGTACCCTTTGACACATTTTGTACGTTTTTACTATGCACATTTCTGAATATGTTTACTACAGCCTTTACCATCATGCATATAGCTTAACTTAAAAAAATAAAATAAAGAGGACTGCAGGCATTGTTTGCATTTTTTGTGTAATAGCCCTTCCTCCAAAGAAGAAACATGGACTTAGAGTTAGAAAACTATATATTTTCATTCATTTTATTTTTATTTTATTTTACATATGTTGACTGGGATAGTCCAACTGGATACATATCCATTTTCAGTGGAGGCCCAGGGAGAAAAGCTCCACAGTAAACACAATTTTATAACATAAATCTAGGTAAAGAGGAGTTTACAGGTCCAACTGGTACTACATGAAAAAAAATCACACAAATTATTTATTTTACACAAGGTTTAAGGCTTATAAAACACAATTCTATTAATTTCTGAAAGAGTTAGTACACAAACATGGTGATAGGATTAGTCTGGTTTGGAACAATGACATAGCCAGTGTGATTTAAAATAAAGTTTAAGACTTTTTTGAATTGACTAAGGGTAGGTTCTAGGGTGATGTTGGCAGGGACAATGTTCCAGATTTTGCCGACGTGTTTGGCAAACAGAGAGTCACCAGCTGAATTTTTGGTTTTGATAGTTTGCACAAGTAGCCTGTTAGAGGAGCGAAGTGGTCTTAGGTTACTGCAGGGTTTGATATGTTTTTTAAGTGCAGGTGTACTGTCAGGCTGGTTGAGTACTTTATGTGCCACTAATAGTTGGTTATACTGAAATAGGCATGGCAGTTCTAACCATCCTAGGTGGTTCAGGTTTTTACAGTGATGTGTCTTGTATGGCATGCCAGTGGCGAATCGGGCAATGTGACTATAACAGCTAGACAGTTTATTCAGTTCTGTTTTGCCTAAGTTTGTGAATAAAGGGGAAGCATAGAGGAGAGTTGAAAGAAGGTGAGAGCGTGCAATGGCTATTTTAGTGGGTGGGGTAAGGAAAGGTTTAATCTTCTAGAGTGAGCCAAGTTTTTTGTTGATGGTTTTAACAGCCTGATTAACATGTATGTCAACTTTGAGATTGTTATCTATGGTAACGCCTAGTAGCTTTGTGTAGCTATCTGGGGAGATTATGGTACCATTCATAGATTTTATGGAGAAGGATGGTATGGTGGATCTTCGATTAGGGGAAAACAGCAGCAATTTAGTTTTATTTGGGTTTAGGATCAGGTGACGATTCATTAGCCAATTTTCTTATGTATTGAAGGTGGTTTGGGACAGTCTTTGTAGATCAGACTGGGAGGTAGCAAAGCAGATAAGGGTGGAGTCATCTGCATATTGGATGCATTTTGCATCTGGGATGACTGTTTAGAGGTTATTGATAAATGGTGAAAATAGGAGAGGTCCAACTATAGAGCCCTGGGGAACCCCCAGGGTGTTGAATAGGAGGTTAGAAATTTTATTTTGCCATAGGACGGCCTGTTGTCTGCTGTTCAAATAGGATTGGAACCACTGCAGAGCGTGCATAGTCTAAGTCCATAGTCTTTTGTGTGTAAATTAGTAGTTGGTGATCCACCATATCAAAAGCTTTGGAGAAGTCCAAGAATAGGGCAGAGGATATTTTATTACTGTTGCGATTGTTGTTTATGACATCAGAGAAGGCAAGGAGGGCTGTGGTGGTACTATGATGTGGCCTGAACCCATGCTGGGAGCTGGCTAGGAGGATGTTTTGTGTCCGGTATTGCAGCAATTCGTTTTGAATGCATTTCATGATTTTAGCTAGAGGTGACAAAATGGCTATGGGGCAGAAATTAGACAGCTTGATAGAGCTGCCACCTTTATGGAGAGGTATGACATGGGCAATTTTCCAGATTGTGGGGATAGAAGCTTCTGCTATGGTTTGTTTGATTAGTACGGAGATGGGATATGCAGAAAAGCAGCAACTAGGGTGGTTGGTTTTAGTTTTTTTTATTAGATTTCAAATATATGCTGTAGCAACTGGTTGAAAGCTAAAGGAAGGTTGCCTGCTGGGAGTGGTGTTATTAGAGCTGCAGTGGCTTGGGGTCATGACAAAGCAGGATACAGGGGTGGGTTATATGTACTTGCCACCCTCAAAGGTATATCCAAACAACTTTCACCTCCAAACAACAACCCGAGGCTCAATTTACGGATGTAAAGTTTTAAATCAATTTGTCTGCTTTGTCATTATTTGAACACATGTGCGAGGTTGATTTGAGGAACTTGCATATGGAGAACAAAAGAAATGGTGATGTTAATATGACAGAGGGTGAGATTGTAGCTTTGAGTCTGATTAAATCTCTACCAGTTCAGTTGATAAAATCCGACAAAGGTGGGGAATTAGTGATCATGGACAATGATGAATATGAAGTAAGAATGTTGAAAGTGTTGGACAGTGAAATTTATGTAAAATCAAGTATTAACGAGTTGAACATTGCTTACAAAAGAATCAATTCTTTTTTTAGGGATTTGTTCATTGAAGGCATGGTTTCTATAGAAATATACAACTACTTGACTAATTTGAGTCCAAAAATACCTTTCTTGTTTGGTTTACCCAAGCTCCATAAAAGCCTTCATGACCCCCCCCCTTATGAGAGTGCTGGTTAATGCAAGGTCGTCTATAACATACGCTTGTGCTAAGTATGTTGATTGTATTTTAAAGAAGTATGTGGTTAGGGAGGAACAGATCTGCAAGGACTCTTGGGCCTTTTTAAAAGCCCTGGACAACTTTGAGTTTCAGGATAATGTTATGTTCTTAACTATTGATGTAGTTGATTTATATTATACCATTCCGCATGACACAGGTGTGGATTATGTGGTAGAAAGAATGTTGTACTATGGTGCAGACAGTAAGGAAGTTCGTTTGATCCAGGAAATGATGGATGTTATTTTGAATAACAATTTTGTCATGTTCAACAGCGAGATCTACAGACAAGTGGTGGGGGTTGTGATGGGTTCTCTGTATGGTGCGAGTTACACTAATTTAGTTTTGTTCAATTGGGAACGTGAGCATATATCAGAGAGACAAGTTAATAGAAAGGTGAAATTGTACACTAGATTCTTGGACGACATCTTTATTATGTTTGAGGATAGTAAGAATGAAGCACGGTTGTTTGTAAACTACCTAAACAATAGCACATCCTTTCTAAAATTTACCTATACCTTCCACGAAAACACCATTAATTACCTGGATGTACAGTTAAATAAGGATTTAGAGAATAACAGTTACACAGCTAGGATACATCAGAAATTTACGTATTCCAACACTTTGTTACACTATACCAGTTGTCATCCTTTCCATTAGAAACAATCTATTTTGAAAGTACAGTTAGTGAGGGCAGCTCGGATGACAACTGAGGATGTACGTTTTGTAGAGGAATGTGAATTGTTAAAAAGCATGTTCCTGAGTCGTGGATATCCTGAAAATCTGTTACTTGAATTGTTGGGGGAAGTACAATATAAAAGGAACAGTGGTGTTTACGCCCCCATTTTATCTAAAAAGTTGCAGAGAGCACTAATAGACCACAGATTGGAGATTATTAATGTAGAAACATAAGTTACTAACTTTTCCAGCCTGGGTATGGAAAATTCACAGATTGTAAGTTCATCCAATTTTATAACAAGTTTTATTACCCCTTTTTGTATTGAAGCGGGTGCTATTGGACATATTTTAAAAAGGAACTGGACCTTTTGGTTTATGAGAGGGATTTGGTTGATAAACTGGGTGACCACCCTACTATAATTTTTAGGAAGGGTAGGAACCTAAGGAGTATTGTAGAAACTAATTTTAACAAGCTTCACAGAATTGAAGCTACTTACAAATGTGAGTCTTGTAATTACTGTAGGTACATTTCCACAGGGGCAATTTTAAGAGTGAACCAAAGTGAATTTAGGTTCAGAGGTAGGTACAACTGTAATTCAAGGTCAGTGGTGTATTTGGCTTCCTGTCAGTTGTGGCCAGCATTTTATGTTGGGAAAGACCAGCACGAAGCTCAAAGAAAGAGTGTTCGAACACATTTATCATATAAACAAGAAAAGTAACACTAATGCTCTAGCACGACATTGTAACGAACATCCCATGCACCACTTTCTTTTTAAAGTCATTGACCAAGTCATTGTTGACTTAAATGGTGGACCACAACAATTGTTGTTAGAAAAGCGTAAACTAATGTGGCAACTCAGGTTGAACTCGTATTCTCCTCCGGGCTTAAATGAAGTCACTTCTTCATCTTGTATACTGAAAAGTTTACTTCATTAAAGAATCATGGTTATTTAATTTACCAATGTTTTTGTGAAGGTATCACTTATGTCTGTTTATGTATACTACATTTTATTGTATTTTTTTTTATAGTTTTGGAAATGTAGAGTATTAGATTAAGTTTGGGACTGTTTTTATGGTGGTGTAGGGGTTGACATTAATGTACTAGTATTTTAACCTATTTTACTTTAATTATTAGACATTAAGCAGATGTTTGCAACCAGATTGGTTATTACATAGGCGATTTGGCACCTTCCTTTAGCTTTAATTACCTGTATCATGCAGTTTGAATTTGTCTGAAGAAGTCTGCCTATTTTGGTAGATGAAAAGCACTTAAGATTAAAGGTTTGTTGGTGTTCATTAGTGTTTGGTGGCTGTGTTTCTTTTCAACAGTTTATTCATGTTTTTTAGTAAAAAATGAATGACTGACCACAAGTGGTCAGAGGAGCTGAGAACTGTAAAGGTTGGGGACCTGGAGTGTTTACACTAACATTTTGTTGCTTACATGAAATGAAAGCAAGATAAGATTGTAGACAGAAGAGGAATACACAAATATTAAAAGGAGATTGGGAAGGGAAGTAGTATTGCCCATGGAATTCATCACAGTGATACAAAATTCCTGACCAGGATGAATATGGAGGAAAGTAGAAGATGAGAAAGACATGAGGTGGGATGGTATGCAATACGATATCAGGAGGAAGACTTCTCTTAGGAGAAAAAGCAGAGAAAGAAAACTTTGTGGAGTAGTTATGCACTGCTAAAGCAGCTAAGTGAAAGAAACAAGATCACTTTGAAAAGAATATAGTACAAGAGGAAGGGATGAACAAGGTCACAAGCAAGGTGGAAGAGCGCCTTAGAAGTGATCATAGAAACTGCCTGGTGGAGAACAAAAAGGAAAGACTGCCATCTTAAAAAGGATTGCCTAAAGTGAAATAAATTGTTCTTTAGTACCTTTTTCAGATTTTCTTATGTAATACAAATGTTCAGCTAATAAAACAAGAAAAGGTGCCAAAATTCTGTACTCCATTAATAAAACATCAACAAAGCAACATAGTAAACTCTAGCATTAGGAAAATGCCATTTGTACTGAAAAAGAAGAAAAATGCAACTAAATGATCCAGATGATGTCATTAACTGAAACAAAACAAATAAATGCATTTAAATCAATGAAATGACTATCCACAGTATCAAGAAGTATAACTTGTGAGAGAAAACTTTTGAAGTTTTTTTTTTAGGTTAGAACCTAAAAATCCTAGCAGAAGCAATCTTTATAGACAGAGCATCAGAAAAGTGACACTAACACTTAGGCATCTTGGCTGTACCCCCCAAATTGTATTTTTTCAATATTTTTTTGCAGGCTGCTTGAGAGTGCTAATTGCTTGAGTTCTAGTTAACCAAGAATTTACTGTATATGTTTCAATATTCTGAGTTTTCAATATTTTTAGTGTTTAGTATTTAGAATTTTCAGTCATATGATACAATCCATTTTATGAACTTTCTGAAGTGATGCCTTATTGCAATAGGTCCAAATTATTGTACATACCCCTCATATTATTATGGATTTCTTGAATAATCCACACCATTTCCTTTTATTTCCTGACCATGTCAACTGCTGTTGTCCATACATCTTATAAAAGTAGTCAAAAAATGTAAAAATACAAAGGAGACTCTGTTGTGAAGACTTGAATAATCTTGTAACAATAATAAGACAGTGGTATCATTAATGGTCTGGAATACCTTGGAGAGAAGACTTCATAAATTATGGGCAAAATGTTCAAGATATCAGCTTCCCACAGATCATAATTATTCTCCAAACTCCATCTCAGAACAGGAAATTACTTGAATTAAGTGAATATTAATTTTGGAGATGCAGACACTATTGTGCATGCCTGCATGTGTGCATATGCAGTTGCAGACACACACACACCCCCACACACCTCCACACACTCACACACACACACACACACACACACACACACACACACACACACACACACACACACACACATGTACATGCACACACAATTATATTGTAGCTGTTTTTTGCTCTCTTAATTCTGAGATGTGTATTTACTCAGTCAGTAACAGCTACAGGTAAGGAAATATCTTCAGAAGGTAGAAAATGTAGATATATATTCAGGAAATCTACACTTTAGTTGCTTTATTAAAATACAATTGTCTGGTCTAATTAGAAATGTGTGCACCTTTTGTAGAATATAATATTGAAATGTCTGATGCACAGAACATATTCTGTTAAAAAATAAAAACACAGTCTAACACTATAGACTTTTAGGCAACCAGTGAAATTACTACACCATTTCCATCTAAAATAGTATATATTGTTAGTTAACTCAGGCTGCATTTTTCTTGCTGTAATCACTATGTAATGGACTCTTGCAGAGTAATCCTGTAAATAATTAATTTCCAAATAAGCATAATCCTCAGTCAGTGCATTAGTAAACAAGCACATACAGAAAATAATGTTATAGTACCAAAATATTTGCTGTGGAATATATAGAAGGAATGAGCTATTTAAGATAATAACTGAATACTGTTAAAATCAGTAGGATTCAATAAACTCCATGTAGGCTTCGTGCATAGCCTACACAGAATTTCCATATTTGCATGATGATCAGCAGCGGTGATTACATTTTCATGTCACACATCACGTTCAGATGTAAACAAGTGCAGTTTCATGGCTGACAACATGTTACTGGCCAGGAAACCATGTTGAGCAACACAATAACAAACATATTTACCTTAGAACAATCTAGGTTAGGGGGATTGCGTGGAATGCCACAGCGATTACCAGGGTTTATCATATAGTAATGTATATAGTCCAAACACAGTACAGGACAGTGTATACAGTGCAGAGTATTCTGGAATCCCATTCCAGGCATTCTGTACAAGTTTTTTAAATGATCTGTAAAGGTACACGGACTACCATTTAAAATAAACAATCATGGGAAGTGTGTGTATTGAATAGGGACACACAGATGAATTGTAGGAATGAGTACAAGCAAAGAGAGCAGGTGAAACATTGTAATATAGAGCAGATGAAGGCATGCAAATGGAAGACAGTTATAGCAGGAACACTAATCACATATCGACAGGGTACAATACGGACTGCACAGTAAAAATATATATTATGTCACTATCAGACACGGTGACATAACCATGAAGAAGATGTCTTTGTCATATAAGCATCCTGACATGAACAATGGAGAGGATATCTATCAGGGATGTTATATACAATTGGAGCTGGGTGCATATTGTGAAGCTGTGCAAACTGATTTGCCTGAATATGACTGTATGTCAGCAGAGGTCTCCAACAAGTGGGACACAGTTACAGGCTCATGGCTCACAGTAAATAATACCAGCAGTAATCCCATGTCTCTGACACAAAGTATGTTATTCTGATTGATTACAGATGGTTCTGCATGAACACACTTGTACAAATATTATGACATGTCAGCAATCTATGAGGGTAATTAAGCCCACCATCCTGATACAGTAACATCAGCTGGAGGTGTTAGGAGGGACACTGCTATATCTTTATGTGACACTAAGATATATATATATATACCTATATATATATATATATATATATATATATATATATATATATATATATATAGCACAATCCACATGATCATGAATATAACCAATGCCATCAATATTGTCAAACAGCTATGTATATACTGTGTGCATCACTGGAAGAGGTATCACACATGCATGTGGTATAACATCTTGATGGAGCTCTGCACCATTAGACAGTTAATTTTTATACAACAAAAAGAATATCTAGGTATGGGCAATAAGATGTGTGACAGCTCACTGTGGCAAAGCCGGTACACTTCAGTTACACATCACTGGAAGATGTGTAAGAAGGTACATGAGGATGGATGCATTGTGCTCAGTTATTGGTGTGATGAAGGCTGTGAACTATGGAGGTATTATGGCCTTTGATATGGATGTCCTGCACAAACTCAGTATTTGTGTTACATATGAAGGAGTAGTTACCACTGTGGCCACATGCTGGTGGACATTCCACATACCATAGACCCCAGGACACAGGTCACATGCCACCTGATCTGCTTATAGGGAGTGATGTGTATATTATCCTTGGGTTGTGCATTTGTTTTCATAATGTAACAAATCCCCCCCATATTTCTGTTTCATCTCATGTGTTGTCATGGTTGTGGCAGCATATGTGTTAATACTGACTTTATTATACTAATATCACAGTTGGAGTCAATGGTTGCCCACAATCTGTAGTCCTCCAGACAGCTGTTTGGACACAGGATGTGTATGTCATTCTTGATGTCTGTGACTTAAATAATGGACAGGAAATGGCCTAGCAGACAGCCCTGATGTAAGGACCTGATCATTGGACCTGAGATATAGGTCATTTCACACATTTCAAAATATTTAGATGTCACACATGTGATCCAGTGGTCTACCCACTTGGTGATATATGTGTTTATGGCCACATTTAACAGGTTGAGTGAATACCTCACTGTGGATTTGTATCAAATGCCTTGGCCATGTCAAGTTCAACAGGATGATAGTTTTGTCATCATGCATGCCCTCGATGACCTCTTTGAGGACATCTAACAGATGTAACAGACATGGATGTAGCAGTAACAACTCACACATGTCTGTTGCACACAGCCAGGATATTACTAGTTTACATTTAGAAAAGGTCCAAGATGACATGTTGGTCTGCCAAATAAATGAGTAGAGTCAGGATGTGGCTATATATGCATGCATCAGGTGATGCCCCCCGAACTCAGATGGATGCATGCTGATGTATGCCCTTGTATTAGAATATAGTCCATGTGGAGGATGTGCTGAAGTATGTATCCAACCATGTCAGGTAAGTGTATGTTCTGAGTCATACTATAGGTGATCTGTGATGTTGATATGGCCCATTGATTCTGAATGACAGGCTGGATAAAGGTAAGACAGTAAATACTGCTTACCTTGATCTGGCCTTGGGTTTGAACACAATCCCACACTGAGGTATGATTAAGAAATGTACCCAGTTGGGTATTAATCCTTATGTCACTAGATGGTTAACCAGTTGTCTCACTAAGAGAACACATAATGTGAAAGTGGGTGAATCAACCTCTACCAGTAGAGCTGTCAACATTGGCATACCCCAGGGATCTGAGCTTGGCCCTTTGCTGTTTGGAATCTATATCTCCACAGTCCAAGCTAAAGTATATGGCCTTTGACTTACTAAGTTTGGTGATTCTTGCATACTGAGTGCAATTACGGTGTCCACCAATGATGGTAACATACTGCATGGGGGATAACACAGATAAATGATTTTTGCCAAAGCCACATGGTCTACAAATAAATGCAAAAATGTGTCATTATTTTTGTCTTCTGCAAAATGGAATTCCCTGCTAATTACAGCATTGACAACAATTGTGTATACTGTAACCCAGTGGTACAAGACCTGGGAAAACACAAAGATAGCAATCTGAACTTTGAACACCAACTGTCCACAGTGGTGCGGAAAGGCTATGTTGTGCATCTCATAAGTCATACCATTGTATCCAGATCTGAGGATGATATAACAGCACTATACTCAAACCTCATCAGAACCCTATTAGAGTATAATGCTCCCTTTTGCATTAACCTTACCAGACACCTGCAGCATCTGGAGAGACCACAGGTGTTTCTTATCATGAAAGTACAGGACCTACAAACTATGCCATGACATCTGTGAATAGACTGAAAGCCCTGTCAGTGTAATCTGTATCATATAGGATGAGGTGATTTGTGCTTGGCCTACAGGCCAGTTTCTGACCCTGTCCTGATGGGAATATTGCACATCTGCAAATCACCTATAGCTGATGACAGCAGAGTCTGGTGAGAAGAAAATGGTAATTGCAGTGTTCCACATGCTGTTGTAAAATTCTTATCTAATGTCAAGCAAGTGCACAAACACATTCACACACACACACACACACATGCACACACACACACACACACACACACACACACACACACACACACACACACACACACACACACACACACACACACACACACACACACACACACACACACCTCCCATTTGACTGCAATGAGAACAGAACCACTGCCTATATAAGCACATTGACTACAGAACTCTGTATTTAAAGAAAGTGCCACACTTTGTGTCTAACTTGGAGAATGTCAGACAACAGTTTACAGGTGATGGTGAGGAGAAAATGGTAAATAGCAGTGTCCTGCATGCTGGTGTAAAATGCGCTCTTTAATATCAAGCAAGTTCACAAACACACACACACACACACACACACACACACGCACACCCCACTTGACAGCAGTGAGAACAGAATCCCTACCTAAGTAAACAGACCAGAGAACACACTATACACAAGTGCCATGGCACAAGTGTATCATTTACAAGGATGCAGGACAAGTTATAGTGGATGACATCAGCACTGGATGTTGAGAGAAGATGTTAGGAAGCCTGCATGAAGTGAATGTGTAGGCATGTGCAAGTGTCAAGTGAGTGAGATTGGAGTAGTAGCAGTTGGATACACACACACACACACACACACACACACACACACACACACACACACACACACACACACACACACACACTCCTCCCAGTTGACTGCAGTGAGAACAGAACCCCTACCTACTTAAATACACAGACTAGAGAACTCAAGAAAGCACCATGGCACAAGTCTGACTTTTACAAGGCTGCAGGACAACCAGCAGTGAATGACATCATCAATGAATGTTGGAGAGAATATTTTGGGTGGCCTGCCTGAAATGGATTTGCAGGCATGTTGAACTGTGAGGATATTTAAAGTTCTGCATGTTAACAGATTGGTGAGTATGAAATGTATAGTATTTGGTGGGTGTATTCCGATGTTCAGGTATACCTTAAGATACAGCTTTATGAACTATATGCAAACAGTTGTCCACATTACTACAAATATTAAGGAATCTGAATGTGCATTGTCATTCTAAAGATGTGCATTGTATATAACACAACATGTGTTATTAACTTATGTAGTGTAGTCTGATATATTTGTGAACAAGTACTGAGAGACTAGAGTTGCAGTGAATGGGGAGAGGTAACAATTGCTGCATTGTAAATATGTGACATTGTCTTAGATAGGGCCTTCACTTTTTTCTGTTTCCACATATAGTTTCATGTTATGAACACTAAATGGATAGTGAACAAAAGTAATACATACTGTTTTCCACTTTGCATGGTGCACAGCTGAGCAGCAGGTTTGTGCAATGGTTGACAGCCTTTGCACAAGCGAGATATACATTTCTACCACTTTCTTGGTTTGTCCATAGTTAAGCAGTGAACAAATGCAAGCCTCATTGCTAAAATTCTGAGAGTTCTCAGTATTATGGGTATGAAACACATCTGCTGCTTATCTGAATCTGTGGCAGCAGGTGTAAGTGCATTACCACATTTCATTTTGAGCCCAGATGATATAGGGTTCAAATCCAGGTTTATGTAATACCCTTAATTGACTTGTGACAATGCAAGGAAATAAATCCTCATACTACATTTACAGTGTGTTACTATGCATTGACATAGCGCAAACCATTGCTTGGAGGTAACCTCACCACTGAAGAGCTGCTCACTGTTAACAGGCATTGATGCATGATGCCAAACTCCGTGCAAACATAGAGGCCAAAAAGTAAAGGACTCTATTGTTTTTTGGCACTTATGTATGTTGTGTTGTGCATGATTCTATTTTTTGACCAGATTATAGGTGTTAAAATGGTGTAGATAAGAAAGTGATGAAATGTGGGGCAAGCTTAGGGAAGAACAAAGGGAAAGCAATATAGGAATGTACAGGAGGGAGGTAGGAAAGGACCATAGCTATCCATGTATTCAACAGTGTAAAATGAAAATATGTACAGAATATTAGCTGAATTTGGACTGTCACCTCCACAAAGAGGCATGACAATACTGCAAGTATGTTGTATAGCCAACTGGTTAAAATTAAGTGTGTCAAGAAGGCACTTGTGCAAAATGGAGAGCTATGTATGGAATGCATTTTTTTTGTGGGACTGGTGCCAATTTTTTTTTCTTACTTCAGTAAGAGAGGAATGCTAGGTAAGAGATATTGGTATTTCTGGACCAGACAAGTTGAGTAGGTGAGGAAGCTAAAGCAAATGAACAGGATAAATAAGACAAGACCCAGGGATGATTAGAGACACAAAAGGTTGGGGGACACCATGATTGGGGTGAGGGAGCGGGACAACGCAAGCTCATGTCTGTCAAACATGGGGACCATGAAAATCTAGTCATCACCTGCAAGACTGTTATCACTATCCACTTACTCTGCTAGCTGCTGGAGTGCTTGACATTTTCTCCTTCTGTGTACCATGAGGGAGAGCAGCCTCTCCATCCAGCATAAGCATGCACCAACCCTGGCATCTCTTGAGAGGTGATGAAAAGTTTTGAAATGCTTTATTGTGGTCTCATTTTTTTTTATATCACAAAAACCTGGCATTTTAACAGGGGTGTGTACACTCTTTATATCAACTGTATGCATTAACAAATGCTACTTTTATCAAAGTGTACTGATGGCATAGATGTGTTTGTTAGGGCATTTTACTTTCCCAGATGCAAAGCCTTATTAACTGTCATCACAAGTGCTAATGTTACCAATGCTTTTCCCTTTACACACTTTTATTGTTATTTCAGTGAAATATAAATGTCCTATATTGTCAATGACTCAGGGGTGTTAGCCTTCTAGAATGGCCCATAAACACCTCTAGGGGATTGCTGGCCACAGGTAGTCATGAATGACAATTGCGTAAAATGAAATGTTCTGTGGTAAATATGTACATATGTTTCAGGGACAGTTTATTTGATATCACTTTTAGCATTTCACTCATGGTTTGTTGGCAAAATGTGCCATTTGCTTGTTGTTTTGGGGGTGGGGGTTGGGGAGCCAATTTGCATTTCTGCTTTGGCACAAACAAGATTTGCTATTGTTACTCTGTTTTGGATCTAACTTTGCTTTGTGTATAATTGTAATATGTTACAATCACACAATTCCTTCTTTATATTTGAATATCTTGACTGTTTTATGTTTCTCCAGTGAGTAATAGTGAAATACTACCTTAAAACACAACTTTATTTTTGTGATACTTATGTGCATTATGCTTCTTTTGTGTTTTATGTCACTTAGGACTATGGCACTCAGGTGTCCCAATCCCCACATTTAGACAACATGGTGCCTTACTGCTTGAGAGGGGACATGGGGATATGTCTGGTAGAATGCAAATTTGGCAGCAGATAGTAACTGATGTGAGTTCAGTAGCTGGTCAGAACAGGACATATGATTAGGTGTGCCATAAGGCCACTGACATGATTTAATCGGTGTGGAGTAAAGCAGCTGCAGTGGCCCATGAACAGATGGCGACTTGGTGGGACCTGCTACAGAGCCATCACTGACACCAAATGAAGAGTTCCTGTCCACTGTCAGGGATCCAGAGAGCTCACTGGGAAGTGCACAGTAGTATGTCATTGACACTGGGGTTGTTGTTTCAGGGAGGACAAGAATATTCCAGGACCAACCAGCATAGGGCTCCTACAATCATCTATACATGGTAAGCCAACCATTTTTATGTCAGTACTGATGAGAAGTGCAAAGAAATATTTAGTTTGTGATTTGGTTGTCAGGACTGTTGTGTGTATTGCTATTCTGTCTGTAAAAGTGACACCCCTGTTAGTATGTTAGCATATATTGGACTGTAGTAGTGTAGGTATTAATCTTTTTCCTGTGTCTGTTACTTATTGTCACAGGTGATCCTGACAGTGAATGTGTGGGACTCCTACAACCTGATGTCAGAATAGCAGCAGACTCTGAGGATGGTGACCAAATAGAGACACAGTTGGGGGTTGTAGAGGTTAAATCTGACACTGAGGTTGACATTCAACCAACCCCTGTAATTCCATCTGACACAACCTCTAGGCCTATGCCAACCCATTCCAATGAGCCCACACTGATATTGACCAGGTGGAGGGTGAGATACTCGATCAGAGCAGTTTGGTTACTGCGGCTTCAGTGCCTGTTGGCTCTGGCCATAGCCAAAGTGTGTGCAACGTGCCATGCAAGAAGGTTGTTATGGGTGTTTGGAGGAGGCCTGCTGTCCATCCTCCACCAAATCCAGATGAGTCTTCCCAGGCACTCAACATATATTTAAGGCCATCATGGAGGCACAGGCACATTCCAATAGGTTCTGCAGAGAAATGTTTAAGGTTTTAGATGTGGCACTGGCTGAAATGCATGACTGCCTCCACTGTGTTTCTGATTTATTGGATTGAATGAATGACACATTGGAACGTGCAGTGTCTGTGATGGAATGCCTGCTGGCAGGGGAAACGGCATCCATAATGGCATAGGTCAGCCGCATCATCTGATGTTAGCCGACATGGCCGTGCCTAATCAAGCTCCTATACTGGCACTACTTCCACTACTCCATCAGTAGTTGAGGTGTCCCCACCCAGACATGGCAGACAATGGGGTTGTGGTCCTGGGCATCCACATGAGGGGAGCTCGTCCAGCAGACATCAGTCACATTCAGCAGCAGTGCATCTGACCATGGGCATGGATGGTCCAATGAGCTCCTGGCAGAGCCAGTTCTCATGGTTGGGTAAGACAACTATGAACTGATACCCCTACCATGCATGGCTCACAGCTGTCTGACATACCAAGATGTAGAGCTAGCACAGATCTTGGCTGTGTTCTTGCAGATACTCACACACCAATTTCACCTGGAGAGCCCATAAAGACATGCACACAACAGTTACATGTGTCAGCCATGAAGCTTAAAGCTCATTCTGTCTCACTGGCCATTTGTTACTTTATCCAAATGTCTGCCTGCTTCTCTTTCTTGCTCACATGCACTCACATTTTTGTGTCAGCGTAGGCTTCCTGCCCTCCCCCCTACAACACCCTGTACAAGTGATATAACTGCACCATAACCTTGTTTGATATCTTTTGGATTCAGGGATACATAAGCTTTGTGTCTGATGCTCAGGATGCATAGCTAACTCAGTGCTTAATATATCTGTGTTTGTGATATTTTTCTAATTATACTTTTGACATATTTTGGTCATAGAAAGCTAGATGCTTTTTGCTTCAGTATTTTTAAGAATCTTCTCAGACTTGTGAAATCTGAAACTGAAATGTGTCTCATTGCTTTCCAACTTCTCTCTTTAATAATTTTCCAGTAAAAAATGAGTGAGGCCAAACTGAGAACATTCGGTGACCCTCAATACTTTGGAGAGGTATGAATGTGTGAATCTCTGATGCCTGAGGCCTATTACTTGATAGTGGGCACATGTATTCACATAAGTCTCTGCTGTCACATGTTAAAGTCATTGCTGTATAAATCACCAACCTTTTACTTACTTACATTACCACGTAACAACATGCAAGGATATGCCATTCATTTGTATTATTACACAATTCTGTTTTAACACTCCAGCTTCAACACTTACCAGCAGTTGCTACAGTTTTAGTTCAGGGTTGAGTCCGTCTGATTGTAGGAGTATTCAGCCACTTCTTGGGTAGGTAAAAATTGTGAGTGTTGCCTGACATCATTGTTACTGTATATATGTGCATAAGATAAAGGTTTTAGCCCCTTATTTGGTGAGTGAGTGTGTATGGGTTGTCTCAACCAATGTGAAGGCATATTGAACGTGTCTATGTCTGCCTATACCCACAGCAGCTGCTGGTTTCCCCTTTGACTCCTCACCCGTGTGTGGCTGTGATGACCTTCCCATAGTTGGTGGGATGTGTGCCCCTTCCTTTTATTGATCCTGCTGAAGCTGTTTTCTCAAGATGATGGTATGAAGCATGGCACAGGCAGTGAAGATTTCAGTACATGTACATGGATTGTACTGCAGGGCTCCTCCAGATGTATCTAGGGACCAGAACTGTGACATTAGCACCCCAAATAAACTGATATTTCTGGTTTGAGCATTTGCCTCATTATGGCATTCTTCAGCAGGTGTATGTGCATTTCTGATAGACGTCATCAGCCACGGTTCCAGAGCATAACCTGCATACCGCTGTAAATGACCCTGTGGGGTATCACCCCTAGTGGACATCTGATACAGTTGGGGGTTGAGCCAGATATGTGAGTCATGGTAACTGCCTGAGTTGCCAGCACACACATTCAAGATGATTCCCTTAGCATTACACATGACTTGGCTGTTAATGGAGTGGAAGCCCTTTTTATTTATGTAGACACTTCCCTTTTTACCAGGTGGTGCCTTGATTTCTATATGTGTACAATCTATGGCATCCAGTACTTCAGGGTAGGGTGCTACAGGGTAGAATTGTTGGATATCTGTGGCTCTGTCCTCAGGAATACGGGGAAATATATGTGGTTAATGGCATGTTGGCACATAGAATTGAGGTATTAATGGAGGATCCTGGATGCTGATGCCTGTGACTCTGAAATGTTCCTGTAGCTAAAATTCTAAGTGCTACACATACTTTTATCTCCACAGTTATTGGTTCACCTCCGTTTGCCCTGGGTCTGAGTTGAGAAACAGAGGTTGCAGAGTTCCTGTAGTGTGTGTCTATCTACCCTGAAGCGCTCTACAATTTCCACTTCATGCAAATTGTGATAAGTTAACTGGGGTATGAAAATTATTCACCTTTTTGGCCATGGTCAGTGGCAGCAGACTTCAGCCTGTTGCACATACACATGAATTAAAACAACAGTGGCCCCTAACATTCTTTCTGTGTAGATTCCTTTCTGTGGCTGTATTCCAATAGGTTTTGGAATTTGCAGGGAATACCAGCACCGAGTCTACACAGTTGCTTTATAGCTTCCATCTTAGATTGGTTGATTAGCATACAATTCAACTGCTTGTGCTGTAATTAGCATACCACAGTGTTAACCATAGTTGTGCGGTTCTACACATCATATAGAGCCGCTTACCGAATACAAAACAGTGTGCAACCGTGTGCGAATCATGTCACTATGCGCACGTGGTCTTAGAGGATCATGTATTTATTGAATATGCCTTAAGTTTTTCACCTCCACAAATTTTCACACTTTTATAATACTAGTTAATAGTAAGTGTGTGTGTGTGTGTGTGTGTGTGTGTGTGTGTGTGTGTGTGTGTGTGTGTGTGTGAGTGCTAGCTGAAGCTGTATTTAAATCTGGTCCAGAAACCTAGGAAAGTAAGGATGTAACTAATTGCACCACATCTGCAGAGATACTGTATAGTGTAGCACTTTGAATTAATGTTTTCTGACATGTATTATTAACATTCTTTAATGAGCAACCCTTCCTGGTTACTTGTCCAGCAACAATGTGCAGACGATCACCTCCCATAGAGTTCTTGACAAATATACAATAGTTTTCTGATCAGTGATAATAACAATAAGCTCCTTATTAATAGGCATGCCTAACTGATTTGAAATAAGCCATGCAAGAAGCCCAGAAAGCACACTCAGCAATTCTTCCCTATTCAGCTTAATGCTTTATTCATTGGTGTACTGCAGATAATGGCACTGCAGATTGAAGCTGAGTAATCTGACTTTATATAAGAAGATAAAAATAGTATGTGGTTTCATTGACGGAAAATATGATTCCCTTCATTCCTAAAAATTAGGTATAAAATGCCTAATTCGCTATGCTTTACCAATAAAGAAAGCAGCAGGTCATGGAGTCTTTTAAAGATATTTCAGAGAAAATGCTGTCTCAATATATTTGTCTAGGTTTTCCTAAACCAAATGTGATTTTTGCAGCAGATCTAATACTGTATTTGTTTTATTATGCAATGTTTTCTCTATTTAAAAGATATATGTGTGTGTGTGTGTGTGTGTGTATGTGTGTCTGTGTGTGTGTGTGTGTGTGTGTGTGTGTGTGTGTGTGTGTGTGTGTGTGTGTGTGTGTGTGTGGGTGTGTGGGTGTGTGGGTGTGTGTGTGTGCACTGTATGAAGACCAATGGAGTCATTCACACCATTAGCACAAAAGGTGTATCAAATACGTTATGGCTATGTCCACCATTTACCACTAATGTCAGGGAGCAGCATGTCGAGTGCAGTGCTTTTGATGTCTAGTAGTTGCAATATTCCATCTCTACCACCAACTCTTTCAGAGACAGTGGTACTAACACACCTGTGCTTCAGGTTTTGATATCACCAGCAGTCTGAACTTCCACTACCAATTACCAGTTTAGATACAAAGAGCAAACCACTTTAGAGAGGCATGCAGCTGGATTTAGATAGTGAAAACAAGTAGTATCCATTGTATATTTGTGACACTATACTTCTAATTTAAATATGCATACACTTCAGTAGACACTATAACTACCCTCCATATTGGTGCATCACACACAAAAAGACAGGTACTCTCTGAGTGCTCCTGAAAAGCCATCTCCCTTTCCCGTCCAAAGTATGGCTGCCATCAGCTAGATAATGTCAGTCATATATGTTGTATCTGCATCATCTTCTTCCTGTTGCAGATTAACATTCCCTTTACTCTTAACTGGCACAGAAAAAGGTCTTACACAAACTCTTTGCTTACTTGGGTAGCTTTTGTAGTCTCTTTAGAATGCATAACCAAGATAATTAGAAACAGGTTCCTCTGTAAATAGTCTATTCTCGGCCAGTTGAAGCATTAACTTTCTGATCACAACTGTAGAATTACACAGCTCCCCTAAATATCACCTCCTCAACACTTCAGCAATGATTTTGCAGGGGGTGAAGCCACCTGCAAGTCATCATGAGGAGAGCTTCACTCACCCATGCCTCTTTATTTATATAGACAAACTCCCTAGTAACACAACCAAGTGGAGAAGAGAAGCAATCTTCAAGGGAAATAAATTATTGCATGAGTTGAGATCACATAGACCCACTGTAAGTGACAGGGAAACAAACTTGAGTAGATTATGGTCAAACTCTCTTAGAATTACTACATTTAGTGAAACCCACATAATCCACTTACATCCTTATGTAAATAAACAGTGACTGTAATTTAACTAATGTCCCAGAAATAAGTACTTTTTATTAAGAAATTCACTCCTCTACATTTGCAAATAAAAAGGAAAACAAATCCACATACCAACTGCTTGAAATTAAAATAATAAGCATATCTTAGCACACTCACCAATTCTACCAACTTAAAACAATTACGACTTTCTTTCAGCTTTCTACAGTATAGTAAAATGAGACTGACCTTAGATGTGTCTTGCCCACTTTTTTTTTTTTTTTTTTACTTTTATTTTATTCATATGCTGACTAGGTAGCCACAGTAAGAAGACCTGTAGATTTTCACTGTGACCTGGGAGTGCCATCTGGTTATGTGACTTGCTGAGCATCATACACTTTAATGCTGCTGTGCAGAATTACATACTATAACACAGATCTTAGCAAATAACAGAATTCCCATTGCTGATCATGGCAAGACTCAAAAACAAATAAGCAAGGTGAAAAACAAAAGTGCTGGAAGATCAGTGTTGCACAGAGTGGGGGTAATTCAAAGACATTGTTATCGTGGTTGTCCAAGGACATGAAATACTGCAACTGGCATGGTATGCAAATGGATGTATAATGAGATGGAAATGAGCAGCGTTGTGATATTGAGAGAAATGGGAATGCAAGTGAGAATAAGTTGCATAACAGAATAATTCATAAACATAGAACAATTGTGTGATCGGCCTCTGCAACCATAAAGTCATGGTGAACAGAGGCACAGACCAAACTAATATTCTAGGGGGTAGAAGCAGCATTACCAGAAATGTATATGTTTGAGGGACTCCTCAGTCAGTAGCCAACGAGGACATGCATTGTTGTCCTGTGCATCCCTGAGAGAGCCATCTCTGCCTAATGTGCCATTCCTTCCAGTATAAAAGAGAAATGGGGACCACTATCGTGTTGACAGAGATACTGTACAGGAATTAATACAGATGTGTTGCTCTCACATGCAGACTTTTGGTATCTTTGGAATATCCATACTTGTAGACACCAATTTATGTGTAGCATTGACAGTCATCACTAAAGGGACTATCTGTCAACCAACAAAGGACATGGTGGGTTTATCCTTGACTTCTACCTCAAAGATACTATGTCAGTTTCTCTACATGATTATACAGCACTCGGACGACCATATATGGTTTCCGTGTACCACAGAGGAAAGAAACAACACTATGCATAGCATTTATGATATAGCCTGCTTCTCTGAAGTAGCTGGCACCACTAACAACACCCACATTGCTGTCAAGGCCCACTTGAAACATGGGGCAATGGTATACAAGCATAATGGAGTCTACTCCATCAGTTGCCAGGTGGTCTGCAATGCTCAGGATATAATATACAGTGTGTCTGTGCACCACCTAATGATTCCCATGTTTCCCACATCCTGCAGACATACAACTTATTTCAGTGATTTGTGTGGGCTGATTTCCCTCAATTATCTCACTGGAAATGCATCAAAAACCCTGGAACCATGTTTTATGACACATATATGAAACCCACAGAGCATAACAGAGAATGCATGCAATACCACAGTATCACCGACCTGAAACATCATCAAACGTATGTTCAGACTGATGAAGGCTTACTTCCACTGCATAGATACCTACAGTGCTACAGTGCAGTATGCTGCAGAGAACTGCAGTATGCTGCAGAGAACTGCAGCAACATATTTGTATTTGTTGTCAACAGATACAGCAGATTATTACCATAAGGGGAGAGGATTTGCCAGATCCAGCAGTGGAGGAGAGGCTTGATAAGGAGTCTGTGTAGGACACATTTGCAGAGTATGACTGTATAAGGCAAAAGCAGGCACTTCACACCATGGAATTGGCTGAGGCCATGTGTGGTTTACAGCCATGGCCCAGATTTTACATAACAAACAAAGCAAGGATGTATGCAGTGTTACAATCAGGCTAGGGTCTATGGTATATGGACTAGCCACAGTGTGCGTTGGACACAGGCTATTCTGGTGACAGAGAACTGAGGACAGGGCACATCTGTCATTATATGCATAGGTGGGGCCACAGTGACAGAGGTTGGCAAGGTGGGTGGGTGTGGTGAGTGGGAGTGCTAATGCTGTGATTTTCTGTGTGTGTGTGTGTGTGTGTGTATGTGCAATGGTTTGGGGAGTATCGCAAGCTGTGAAGACTGTATAGGGAGGAAGGTGGTGTCACCAATGTAGGTGTGCTGACGTGTGTCATAGTTGGTCAGAGGACAGATAGGTGGACACAGTCTCTGTGGATGCTGCTGTGCTTTCTGCATATCTTTCAGTCTAATAAGTGTATACTCAGTAGGTATGTTCATCAACCATGCACATCCACATGATCCCAACCATGGTAGTGCAACCTTCTAGGAATATTACAGGCGTGATCTATAGTTGGCAGAGAGGAAGGTGTGCTTCTTGAGTGGGTACTGTGGCCCATTCTATGGGCATGTCTATCAATCATATGCACCATGTATAGAAGTGCATCTATTACTGGTACCATCACCCTCTATGCTAGTAGTAGTCACAGAGTATGTGATGCTATGGGACTTAAAATATCCGTTACTCATTTTTAGTGGGTGTTCTCATTGGAGGTGGAAAGGGGCTGCCTTGTGAATATTATCTCCTCCCAATGTATGTGACAGTAAAACTGCTACCTAAATAGGAAAAGCCCTCTTTGATGTTGTAAAACAATCGACATACCACATTGTTCAGCACTGCAATGACCGCAGTGGTAACAGCCTGACCTGAATTACTGCCCAGCACATCCATTGGGCAGTGGCCTTGGAAACATTCAGATACAGTATGAATCGGGAAACAAGCCTTTCCAGCCACCATCACACTGCACCCTTCTCCCATTTCCACTGTCAATGGAGCTATCAGCACCCACTCTTTCGTATGGGAGCAGGGGACTATGGTGCACTCTGGGCTGTCGTGTTTGCCAGCTCTGTCCAACACTACTCACATGAGACTGAAGGGTGGGCTGCAGTGGCAATGGAGCTGTATTTATGGAAGGGGGTGTAATGTGTCTGTCACAGTACTTTTGCTTGACTTTGGCACTGCAGCATCCATTCACTGTTATCATTTTGGGGTTCAGATCTTTCCCCAACTTCATGAATCCCAATATCCACTGTGGGAGACCCAAATGCCAAATCACCTATGAAAGCATTAAAAAGCAACCTAGTGACAACCCCAAAGTACAGTGCTGCAACAGCTGTAAAACAGTTCAGCATGTAAAGAATATATGTCCATGTGGATCCACTTTCAAATCTCGAAATACTGAAGTATTGAATTTCCATATCTCAAGATGAAAATGTCAAAAGTGCACTACAATGAAAAAGTAAAAAAAATTAACCTCATTATGCTGAAAGTTCATAATACCAAATTTTCAGTATGCAGCACTCTGTTTTTTAATATACCATCCAGTACACAAACAAAAAAAGTACAAGACCCTCCCCCATACACCATAATAAGCCAACACAATGCATACACAAATAAAACCCAACTAATCTACATATTATATTATATGTATTAATCTACATATTACAACCTATATAGAGGGTTGTGCCCCCCCACACCCCGGCTACTTATATATACCAACTCCGAGGTCGCACCACCATGAACAAAACAGCAAATCCCACGCTATGCACCCTACACTTCCGTTGCACAAACACATACTACACATGTATAAAAATCACCACTTTCAACACTTACACACTCACACTCTCATCTACCTACCCCAACCTACTCTTAACTCTTCCACAAAAAATTTAAAAAATAACAAATTCCTGCCCGAAACTCTTAAACAGTAAACACCTACCTGAATCTCTTCATATAACCACACATTGGCCACCATCTCTAAATCCCAGAGCATACTGTACCTTAAAGAGACAGCAAACCATAATGATAACTTAACATTCGTTAAAATAAAGTTTTGAATAACTGCACTTTTGACATTTTCGTCTTGAGGTGCTGAAATTCAATATTTCAGGATTTCGAGATTTGAAAGTGAATCCATGCCCATGTACTTTTTCTAGTTACCCATTGTAGCTGAAATGCCTGTAGCATGACATAACCATATTCACTATGTGACTATTTCTTGCTATGGCATAATGAGCTACCAGATACATATGTAAGGCTATACCCACCTGGTGCATCACTAGCCCACAACTATGGTGGCAGGAATGGTCCTGTTCCAGAGTTAATTCCTTCACTGGGTATGAGGGTGCAGTCTGTCGCCCCAGACAGAGAGGCAAAAAACTCCTCTATGTCCATAAGTGATGACTGTGTAGGTACCAGATCAACTGATCAAGAGCCCTACCTAGGAGGTAAGAGCTGGGGAAAAAATGTTTCAGGAGTCTAAGTAATGAAGTGGATTGGTTTGTAACAGCCTACATCTGAGGAAGTGCTAGAAATGAAAACAAAGTGTTGAATACATTTATGTGTTGTTGTTTTGTGGCTTTTACTATTAAACGGAAGTCTGCCTACATTTCTCTCCGTAGCTTTATTGTTTTGCTGAACAGTGGCATCCAAGTTCATTCTTTGGTTTATTTATAGCATACAACAATGCAATTACATGCAAGTCTTGTATCACTCATGTGGCTGGCTACAACTATGTCCACAAATTCCTTGTCTGTCCCCACCCCTCCCCATCAGTGGTATACAGCGTCTGTGTAGTTAACCATTGACAAGACCCCTATTCAAATCATAGCAAGCTACCAGCCCCCAAATCTGACTCAAGATGCCCAATCTACCTATTTGGACCTATTCCCAAACATAGAGTGGAAGAACTTCTCATGCCAGAACACAATTGCCCAGAGATTCCTTGATTTTGTCAATGCAAATGCCTTGGAACAGCTAGTCGATACCCCCACAAGAGATGATAATATCTTGGACTTGGTATTAACAAACATGAGTAACCACTGCAGCGTCCCTATAGTATCATCCTCCCTGGTAAGATCTGACCACAAAGTGATCACTTTTGAAGTCACCATCTCCCCGACCCACCCTCTAGCTAGGAACAGACATAAAAACTTCTCCAAAGCTAATTACAACCTCCTGAGGGATGGTATAAAAAGCTTCACAACCCTCTCCCCTCTGTAGGAACTGGCACCGATATCCAAAACTACACCAAAACACTATACAAGCATTTATATAGATACATGGAATCAGGAATACCCAACAGGACTAAATCATCCTCCACAAGGAAGAGTAAGCCTGTCTGGTGGACATCTGCAATAAATAAACTCTATAACAAAAGGAAAAAATTGCTGTCCAAGACCAAGAAGGAGCAGATGCCCAAATGGAAGCAATGTCTTTTTAGCCTGAACAATCAAATAAGAGCACTAGTGAAATCATCCAAAGCAAACTTCAAGTCCAAATTGGCCACCTCTTCTAGAGACAATCATAAGGCCTTCTTCACATATGTCCATAACCTAAAAGGAAGCACCCAGATCTGTCCAGAACTGGTGGTCAAGGACACCACATATACAAATGCTGTAGATATAGCAAACTTGCTGGCTGACAGATTCAGCAAAAACTTTACCCCTCTGTCCCTCCCATCAGTAAATCAGGACATCCTCAATACCTGCCCTCTTCCCCTTTCCCCTTATATCTAGAGAACAGGTGATCACTGCTCTCTCAAAGGTAAAAAATACAGCCTCCATGGGACTCGATACCATCCCAGGCTGCATCCTACGTGAACTCAGGCTGCAACTTGCAGCACCATTAGGCACCATAGTCAACCAAAGACTGAGTACTGGCTTCTTCCCAGTTGAGTGGAAAACAGCCACTGTCATCCCTTTACACAAAGGTGGAGCATCCACCAATCCAGGAAATGATAGACCCATCACCCTAACTAGCCTGATCTGCAAGGCCATGGAACAGGTTAATATGAACCTCATTAACAAGGACATTGGCAACCTCCAAACACTTGATCCCACACAGTTTGGCTTCATGAAGGGGAGGTCATGTCTGCTAAATTTGGTCAGTTTTTTTAAGACAGTCACTAAAGCCATGGACAAGGGGGAAGAAAGTGCACACCGCCTACATTGACCTGACCAAACCCTTTGACACTATTCCCCACTCAGGCATAATAGATAAACTCTTTCAACTAGGCATCAATCCATATGTTACCAGATGGATAGCAAAATGGCTCACTGATAGAACCTACATAGTCAAAATAGGTGAAGCCACCTCAAGCAAGAGACCCGTAACAAATGGTGTACCCCATGGTTCGGTCTTGGGGCCTCTGTTATTTGGGATATACTTTTCTGAGGTGCAGGCCAAAACCAGTGGGCTATGGCTGACCAAGTTTGCAGATAACTGCAAGCTGGGTGCTGTCATCAATTCCTCTAGTGATGTAGACATCATCCAAGAGGGTCTTACTCAGACAAAAGACTGGTGCCAGAAACATGGCTTCAAGTTGAATACCAAAAAATGCATAATTATCCGCTTTGGGGAGAGTGACGTCCCCACAAATTATACATTAATAACAATGTCCTAAGCATGCAGTCAGTTGAGAGGGATTTGTGTCATATACAGATGAAAGTGCTAAAACTGACATTAAAATCTGGTTCATCCTGTTTCCTGTGTGGTTGTTTCCAGGCTGGATTGTGTTTTTCATTTGGTTCACCAGTTTGTTTTACTATGTTGCATATTTATTACTCCTCAGTCTGTATATTTGCCTTTGACAGCATTGGTCACAAAGACACATGCATTTTGGAAATTACCCCCCCCCCCCCATATGGCCTGTATCACTTGCTTCCATCAGAGATAATTCATACTGTCAGCTATAAAGCACTGTATCAGTTGACTTGATAGCAAAGCTGATTAATGTACCCTCTTTTGGTCCCAACACATACTCAGGTTTATAGTTTCATAGGTTCAAAGGTAAAGTATGGTAACTACCACACAACCTTTATAAACCTAGCCAGGCAACCCAACTCAGTTGTGTCACTATGTGCCATGGGCATTTATTAGGAGTGGTATTTTATTTAGGACGTTTCTGCTGGATATGTTGGGGAGTATGTTAGTTTGGGCATAGTTACTGTCTGCCTCTGTCTATCAGAGACATGGGGTCCAGATCTGGGGTGGATTTCTGATTTCCCATCCATTAGTCACGGTTACATTTAAATAGGGCTAGGGATGGACTTTGCTTCATATGGATGTGGAGCCTATTCAAGAGTGTGGAGATCATTTGAATCACATACTGTATCTGTGTTACCAAGATGTCCTATTTATGTTGCAAGCAAAATTGAATTCCTTGGAATTAGTGGTTCTGGTTATGATTCTGCTCATTTTGTAGATAAGCAAATGGTCTGTCAGAGCTGGATCCTAGAATGCCTTATTTGCCATGGATAGATTACTGCTCAGTAACCTGTAGGAAACCAAGTACAGAAATAGGGCTTTAGGATGATCCATATATGACAATGTGTTATCCCCTAGATTCTCCTAGTAAGGAACCTGTGTGGATGTTCCAACTGTTGCATATGTCTGGTCAGGTACATGCTGAAGGGGGCATTATACTCAATTATGCTTCTGATAAGGGCCGTATAAAGTGGTACTATGTCTTCCTTGTACCTGGATGCCATGCTCTTACTTATAAGCTGGGGAACATAGAATGATTTTCTTACTACCTTGGCCATATGTTGGATAAAAGCCAGAGTACTATCTACATATGTTCCCAGATCCCTGACTATCATGTCAGTTCTTAGTGGTGGCTTATGAATGGTGTAATTAGCTTGGATGCCTTTTTTTTTTGCAAAACGTACTATACTGCATTTCTTGGAATTGAGTTTTAGTCCATGACTTTGGCAATAGTCATCTGCCTGTGTTGGTCCCTCTTGCATGATGTTTGTGTCGTGGGGAAATCTATGATAGCTCCTAATTTGCATTCATCTGTGAACTTGGTCAGCCAAAGGCCCTTGACATTAGCCTTTATCTCTGAGAAGTAAATGTCAAATAGGATCAATTCTACCACAAAGCCTGAGGTACCCTGCTGGTGACCAGTCTTTTACTGGAGGTGGTCTCACCAATCTTGACTTCTTGGGTCCTGTCTGTACTCCAGTTGGCAATCCAATAAGTTATATAGGAGTTTATGCCCAGTTTGGAGAGGTTTGTCAACTACTCCCAAGTGCAGTATTATATTGAACACCTTAACCCAGTCCAGGAAGGCAGTATACACCATTTTCCCCTCATCCAGTGTGGTGACCTTCTCAAAGAGGTTCACCGGGTTTATTAGGCATGATTGTTCCTTGACAAAGTCAAATGAAGTTGGCTTCAGTTTCTGAAAGTGGCTTATGTCTTTGCTGATCATTTTTGATAACTCATTTCATGACTTTGCATATTAGACTAGTCAGACTAATGAGTCTGTAGATTCTGCGGTCAGTTGATGTTCCACCCTTATGAAGAGGGATAATTGTTGCAATCCTCCATTCTGATACTACAAAGCCTGTTTTGAGTCCATAGCTGAAAAGTGAGTGAGGTGATCCTGATAGGTCATGTTTTAAGCAATTTAGGAGTTATCCAGGGATATTGTTGAGACCCACTGAGGCTGTGTTTTTGACTTTAGTGAGTGTTGCCAGCACCTGCTCACTATTAATAGTTGGCGAGTTATACTAGTAAGTATTTCATGGGCACATGCATGGGAGACAGTGTGGGAATGGAGTCTGAGATGAATTTGTCAGCCAGCAGATTTGCTGTGTTGCTTTGCTCAGTGAAGCTGGGATCATTGACCAGCAGTTTATCACACTGCTGTGTTCTGCCTTTGAGGTTATGGTCATTGCTGTAGAGGGCCTTATGGTTGTCTTTAGGCTGTGAGGCTATCTTGACCTTGTAAGTGGCCTTGCTGTACTTAATTAATCTTCTTAGTTTTCTGTTTAGTGTACTTAGAGAGTGCTTATCATTATGGAAGTTGATCCTCCTGATTTTAGCCACGTCTTTTTCCTTTTGTTATATGCTGATACGGTTAGGATTCCACCATTTGTTTTCAGAGTTTGCTTTAGGCTTACTTTTAGTAGGCACAGCAGTCTCTATACAGTCACTTGCATGGTTAAACAAGGTCTCTGTGAACATTCCCATATAGGTTCATGTGAACTCAGGGTTAGGAGGTGGACTGAAGTTTCACAAACTATCACTTAAGAGGAAGTATTTTCTTTGGACTAGTTCCTAACTGTTACAGGGTTTGCTTGTGTATCACAGTTGATTTTTATTTCAAAGGAGATAGGTTTGTTGCCTAACCTCACCAGTGAGGATGTGACAATTGTGTGTGCGTTGGGGGGGGGGTCAGTGCTGTCCCATATTGGTCAGTACAAGGTCCACTATGTTTGAATCTCTTGTTGGAGAGTGCACTATGTGGTCAAACATATTTGTTTTAATAAAGTCCAGGAAAGATTGTCCTTGAGAGTTTGAGACATTGTATGTTTCCCATTCTATAGAGGGGTAATAAAAGTCTGCCATGGATGGGGTATTTGCTTTTGTAGTGATTGTGTCTAGTAGACATAGGTATGAGCTAAGGGATTCTTGGGACATAGGGGGTGACCTATTGTTTGCTGGGATATGGTATGGGATTTTGTCTCTGGTGACTTGCATATGGATAAACTGCAGGGCAGTGCTTGGGACATAAAAGGTGACCTATAGTTTGCTGGGATATGGTATGGGATTTTGTCTCTGGTGACTTGCATATGGATAAACTGCAGGGCAGTGTCCTATTTAACCAGACTAGAGGTGTACTTGTTGCTGATACAGATCAAGACTCCTGCACCTTTTGTCCCTGTCTGTCATGTTCTAAATGTGCACCTTTTGTCCCTGTCTGTCATGTTCTAAATGTGCACCTTTTGTCCCTGTCTGTCATGTTCTAAATGTGCACCTTTTGTCCCTGTCTGTCATGTTCTAAATGTGCACCTTTTGTCCCTGTCTGTCATGTTCTAAATGTGCACCTTTTGTCCCTGTCTGTCATGTTCTAAATGTGCACCTTTTGTCCCTGTCTGTCATGTTCTAAATGTGCACCTTTTGTCCCTGTCTGTCATGTTCTAAATGTGCACCTTTTGTCCCTGTCTGTCATGTTCTAAATGTGTGGAAGGCACTGAAGCATTGTAATGGCAGAGTATTTTTGCACATTTTAACCATGTCTTTTTAACAGCACAGATGTCTATATTCTCCAGATTGAAGAGTGCTAGTAGGGTGTGGAACTTCTTGTTTAGGCTGCTAGCATGTAGCAGTAATACATTTCTTTGGGTTTTATTTGCTATGTTGGCAATTTTGTCAATTTGGCATTACTTAAAAACATTCTAAGGGAATGGATAAAGTTTTAACCAATTTTTGAAAGTCTAGTGGGGACAAGTGCTGACCATCCTTTGCAAAGCAACATGGTTCCTCACATGCTCTTGAAAGACACCCAGAAACTGAGCCAATTATTAAAGACAATCAGCTTTTGTTCATACTGTGGCATCATTATTGGTGAAGATAGAAATGCTGCTCAATGAACATACCTGCCTGAGAAATATATTCAGAGATCAATAATGCCTGACTTCATATTGCCCAGGGAGGTATGTGCCCCACATACACTACAGTCCAATCATACATGTAGCTGTGGTGTAGATAACAGAGACTAACCATTATATTTGTGTGCAGTCTGTGAGTAGGTCATCTGTGTGGTGTACAATGAAATCCTCTGTGACAAGAGTCGTGGGTAATGTGTTTGCTTGCCTGATGGTCTATGGTCTTGGGACTCCACGGGTTGTAGGCATATGTGAGGTGTTTGGTTTTGCTTTTGGTGAGTGCTTTAGAGACTGTTGATGATATAGAATTTTGAGGTACTTGAGGTATGGGAAAATTGCTTTTTAGTGACTCAGCACAACTTGACCTATATGTGTGGTGGACTCTAAGTTTGGCGGATGTAGTATGTATATTCTTGACAACCTTATTTGTTTGCAAGAGTTTTGCCTCCAGTAAAAATGTGTATGTACATATGTTTGTTTCTTTATGGTATAAATTGTTGTCTGTGAATATGAGACAATTGCTACATTGTGTCAGGATGCTTACCCATATTTACCATGCTGGTTGCAGAGACATTTGGAAATTGCATATCCATGTTGTCCATACTTGTATTTGGATGGGCTGCCATAAGTTAGGGAATGGGTTATACAGAGGTCTCCTTGAGTCATCTTTGGGCCTTCACACTATATTAAGATTGTGCTAAGATTTGATAGTAGTGCTGTTTAACTTGCAAACTAGCTGCTCCATGTATATTTCTGTACAATGGCTTTGTTTTAGCCACACCAAGATACAGGTTTCAGTTCTAAGGGTAGTTTTATAGATAAAATGTACTTTCTAGGCATTTGCATCTGTATAGGACAATGCTAATCTCTTAATGAAAAACATCAAAAAACAGATAGCTTGAGAATGCAATGCTACAATAAAACAACTTAAATTACCTAGGCAGGTAATTTCAAATATTGGGGATCTTTAAAATGATTTAGAGGCAAAAATCAACCAATAAGGTTAAAATAAATTAGTAGCACTCTAAAACAGTGAACTGATGTGCAGAACAATAAAATTAATCTCTTATCTGCCAAGGGTTGAGCAGGATTAACTTTAAAACCTTTCAGAGTGTGGCGAGGGTAACAAGCAGAAGAGAGCTCTGGGAAAATAAGCAGGAGACAATTTCTAGTAAGGAAGGTTTAATTTGAAAGCAGTATTGGTTTGCTGGGTTGGCACTTAGTATTACAACTATAATGAAAACAATGGATGGGAAAAGTACTTAAATAGCTTACACAATGGACTTTGGAAGTCAGATTACCATAAGATGCAGACGCCAGAGATGAAGACTTTTAAAACCACCAGGTAAAGGGTTGAGGAACAATTCAAGATGTATGAAGTGGGCTTCCTAAAGAGGAATCCAATCAAATAAAGTCAATATTGGATTTGTAGTACTATTACTCTGATCTGCAAGTCAATGCCCCTTGGTAGGATAGAAATTCAGAAACCTTATCTTAATGTCTCAGTGTGGAGCTGGGTAAAATACAAAGAAATGGGGAAACACAGTAGCAAAGTAAAGAGATAGACACTGGAATGCAACTTTAAGCAGGTGAATAATAAACTGAATAAGGACTTTATCAGCAAAACTGCAATATAAACAGCTGCATAATTACTGAAGCACAAATTCTGGAGCAGAATTGACAATACTGTCCCTACTGCAATCCAAACAAAGACTAAGACAACAGACTATGCAGAAATTTACCAGTAATGCTGTTTATGGAAAAATGCTGTAATAAATGACTAAATGAGGCCAAAAGCTGTTCAACCCACCATACTTGAGTGAAGTGCCAACACTTTTAGTGTAGTGATTAGTGGCTTACCTTCTGGTAGTCCCTCTAGCATGCCTTGTGACATACCCTATATCACACCCATGGTTTTGGCTTCCTGCACTGCTATTCCATTGACATAGCCCATCCATTTATATGGGGTGCAGTGGTCTGCCTGTCCAGCATAAAGTCTGCACTCTACATTGTATGACATGTGCCAGTGCCATTTTCTACCTGCCATATCTTGGGCATGTCTCAGTGTAATACTATCCCATCAGGTAATGCTGTCCAGAATGTAGCATGGAACCTACTCATGTCCTTTCTTTGATTACAGATCCTGTTCAGCATGTTCAGCATACCAGTTTGAATATAAACAGGGATAAGATTTAATATTGTATGAGTGACTGAAACAATTTTGAATTTTAGAATAAAGTGACCACAAGATGGTAAGTTGAAAATGTCAAGAAACACGGAAGAGAACAATGTTAAATATCATACCTCCTGACCTATGTAGACAAAGAAACAAGTGATAACATGGGTCCAGAAGAGGAACCAGTCTGGCATATTGTATGAGTGACTGAAACAATTTTGAATTGTAGAATAACGTGACCACAGATAGTACATCAAAAATGTCGAGGAGCACGGAAGAGAACAATCTTGGATATCAAACCTCCTGACCTGCATGGACACAGAGAAACAAGTGCTAACATGGGTCCAGAAGAGGGGCAAGTCTGGCTGTTCCTCCCATTGTCATTGACATTTTTTGTTTAGGATTTTGTTGTCACATTATTCTGGATTTAAAAATTGTTTCAGTTGCTCATATAATAGTAAACCATTGGCTATGCCCTTGCACCATCCCCAATTCCTCAGTCACCTGATTACTAACCTGACTTATCTCTCAGATACCCACACTCTTCTTCACTTTTCCTATTGTACACTCATCCTTAATCACAGCACAGTATGCCTCATCCTGCCTCACATGGTGTACAAAAATTGTGTAAGTGCAGATTGTCATTATCTGTCTGATCTATTGAATACCTGCCAAGCACCTGAGTCTTCCACAAAATGTTGATATACATTTCCTATGTTACTGTGTCACTTCTGACTCCTATATTATTCTATTTTATATTGTTAAATGCTGTTATTACTCTTGTATATTGTTAAATGCTGTTATTAACTTTCTAAATGATCTTTAATTATGTACATTTTTTTGGAGCTTTTCTCCCCGGGCCTCCACTGAAAATGGGCTCATTTCAGCCCAGTGGACATTCCTGGTTAACAAAAGCAAATAAATAAATAAAATATATGTGTATCCACTGCCATGACTGAGCCTCATATTTCAAAACACCTAAAACATTATAAAAATATTTCTTAAAGGTATCTTGTCTTCTTCTTATGTGCTTCCATTAAACAGAACTGCAGACTGCCACAATGAACCGAAATTGCCTTATATCTTTTTTAAGAGTACAAACACCTCAGCACTCTATAACAGATGTCATCCTTTATCATACTTATAAAGTGGGTTCATTTCTGGATTTAAAGACGTTTTACTTGATTTTTCACTATACATTGTACAATGCAGGGAGTATAGTCCAAGCTATGAAACTGCTCTTAAAGCATTTGTAGTATGTCTTTGCACCCTATCAATCATAGCCTGTTGATATTTAGACTGACATGCAAAATTAATGTCCCATGTATCAGCAATGATTTTACTAGAGTGATGAACAGCAGGCAGTTCACCTCAACTTTCCTGGACATAGTATATCTAAGAATACACTCCTCGAAGCTATTACTTCATGATCTAAAGGGCAGTAAGTGAGATGTTAAGATACCCAAATAAGAAGTCACTGTTTCCCTAGCAAGATCATCACTAACCATCATGAACCACCTTGGGGCCAAACTCAACATCACAAACAGTTAATAACACACAGATGTCTTGGCTGTGAGTACCAGACTATTTCTTAGAAACCTACCATACAATATATCTAAAAATGTATGTTAATATGCAGGTTTACTATGCAGTGCATTGTCATTTAGGTCTAAATTTTTTTGTGTGTGTGTGTGTGTGTGTGTGTGTGTGTGTGTGTGTGTGTGTGTGTATATATATATATATATATATATATATATATATATATATATATATATAAATGTGTGTGGATGTGTTTAGGTATGATATGTCATAAAATATCTAAAACTAAAAGCACAAAACACTGTAAACTCATAATATTGAATAACACAATATCTAATAATTCTAGTTAATTAAAAGTACTCTATCACACACCAGATCTGCCAAATCAGGATTAAGCATTGTCTTGGAATTAATATTGTTAAGGAAATAGGAAGGGTTAGGGTTAGGGTTAGCACACATATGTAAGGGCTTTGTTCCCCTTCATTACCTTACTCATATGTGCCCCTAATGCTACATCTTTTACCTAGCAGTACCACTAAAGAAGACAAAAGGACTGAATGCATTCAATGCCAAACATACAAAGCAGTCTATCTCCTTACCTACCTTTCTCTAGCAGTACCTTGACACATTATACACACAGCACCAAACATGCCAAATAGTAAATCTATCCCTTTATCACTTACCTTAACCTGTGAACACTTGCACATATATACCAGACACATAGAACCTTCTTAGTCAAGCATTCATTTTCCTGCACATTTCTATCAAAAATGATAAAATATTCATTCAGCCAAATGTGTTTTCCATGTTTTGTGCTTTCAGTGCTTTTCGTCCCTCAAAAACTTTTCAGTCGTGTGCTTTACATTCTTTGATCTCTCTCTCTCTCATACATGTATAGATATAAATATAAATAGATAAACATATATACAAACCTACACATTTAATAAGCGCAGCCAGAATCCCTGAGTCACTCCACTACTAGAGTCATTTATTTGGTTCTGCAAACACCATCATGTCTGGGATGTAGGAAACCATACATGCATTTAACAAGGTATGCATTTAATAACAACTCAGTCATTTTTATACTGAGAATATAATACTTAATATGGTCAAAAGCCTTATTACACTCCACAAATATCAGACGAATACCACACCCATATTATTGAATTGTAAACCTTAATCATATTTACACAGAGAATTTTGAAATACAAGACAGATTCTTGGCCCTCTTATACTAGTGGATAACAGCCAGGCTGACATGTCACCACTATATTTATGTATGTATGTATATATGTATATTACATTTTATTTATTTGGTCATTGGGTAACTCTGCCCTCCCTAACCCTAACCCCAACCCCACACTGTACCTTAAAAAAACTTTTCTGTACAACTGCCACTAGACAAGACAGACTTATTCAAACAAACATGCACCAAAACACACTATAAACATAAGATATATCCTCTTGCCTAACCACAACCTTGTCCCTAAAAAATACACAGTCACATGCAAACACACAACACTTATACCATTACCTAACCCTTACCCCAACCCTGGCACCCAAACACACACAAATGCATACTCTAACCCCCCCTCCCAATCCCCAGTTACCAGTTTAGAAGAAATAGCACTTTGAGATATTGGACATTTGACTATCTGAATGTCTGACATTCTCAACCATCCCTAGCATTTGTCAAACAAATTAACATTCGACAAAACGCATGGTAACCAGTTTATGATATATGCTTTAATGAGAAAAGATAAGATTAGAGAAGTTTTATTAGAGAGGATATAGCAGGTGGGTAAAGGTGGTGTGTGTGAGCATGGAAGGGAAAAAATCAGTATTTTAATTTGGTTGTGTTGGGTAAAGAGTCTGTAACAAACCTATATTCAAAGAAAAAAACATTAGAAAAATAGGTTTTTCAAAATTTGACAAAAAGCCTGTATCATGCTGTGATGTGTGTTTATTAACTGTGAAGCTCAGACAGAATTTGTTGTAAGTACTGCTTTGTCATACAGCTAGGTGCTCACTTAATGTTTTCCTGATAACATGTTAAAGAAATAATTTCTCCCATTTAATTTTCTAGTGTAATTGAAGTTGTGTTATTATCACTTTCAGCTTATGAGATCAAACTTATCAAATTTGATAATCTGATGTCCGAAAAGAGAAGTAGTTGTTTTACTTTATTTAGTCTAGATTTGTTTCTGTGATTAAGGCAAATTATAAATTGTCTTAATTCTTTAATTCCACTGACATTCTAGTATTATAGTAGAAAATCAACTATAAAATTTGAGATTTAAAACAAGCAACTTGCATGGAATGTATTAAGCTGCACATACTAGTTAAGATCGTAAGAAAACTCCAGATGCAAATTATTATTATATATGTTGGAGGGAAACTCAGGGTTTTAACAAACTGAACTAAAAGAAAAAAGTTCATCTTATTATGTTTTTCCATTTTGATACACCATATGGCAGATGCGAGTATCTGAGTTTACCCTGTGGCATAATTACGCAGTTATTTTAAGGTGTGAAATCAAAAACAGCTTGCATAGATGGTGCATTATTATGGTAAAATACCAAACAGGAGCATAATAACCATTTTGAAGCAAGAAATATTCAGAGCTGCATAAAGAAATACAGTATTCAAATGAGAAAACTGAAATATGTAAAAACAGCAGAAAATCTCACAGCATTAATTAGCACCCTATTGGAAGTTCAGCAATCACTACTGCAAGTCTTGAAATGGCAACACATTACCTGCAATCTTCTTAAAACAACAGCAAAAGTGTGCAACTTGCAGTTACATATTAAAGGCATTTTTGCAGGGGTGCAAGCCCTGCCACCCCTGTAGTGGAGAATGTACCCACACAGCCCCATCACTAATATATACACTAACTCTGAGATTACTGTGTCTTATATAAGCAAAAATACTCTGAGAAATAATTTGTGAGTTATTATATGTTTTCCTGTAATCACACTTGAATTCTCACATTTCTGAGGACCACACGTATGTCTCTCAAACCTATAAAAGGATCCCTCATTTTAATCAGTTACCAAAAAAAGGAAAAATTACATTTGGCACACCAAAAGTCATTCATTTATTCATTCACTCTTTCATTCATTCATTCACTCCCTGTTACCCGATTGATCTTGTTCTATGCTGCAGATGAACTGGAGCCTATCTCAGAAGGCAGAGGGTAAAAGGCAGACAGCTAGTCCTGGATGGTAGAATTTTAAATCAGCATATTGCAGGTAAATAAAAAATGTGCAAAATAATGCTCAAACAAGTCTGCAGAGCACATTACAAATGTATAGCAGACAAGAACAAAGAAGATAGTGCATATGTCACGCTGCCAGACCAACTATTTGGAATTTTGTAAAAACTTCTATGTCATTTGTGAATATTGATATGATTTATACAGAACTGTATGTTATGTACTGAGCATCAAGAATGTAACCACATCATGCTCTACTGGCTTAGAACAGAAATGTATATAAACTATATATACCTGTGCAAATGTATGTTTTAATAGTAGAAAGTGGAACATACAGAGTTAACTTGCAAAACTTCAAGAAAATTAGTTGAAATTAAAGTGTTTTACGATTGTGTCATAAAAATTAGTTTTAATGCAGCAAGAAGACAGGATGTCTAGAACTATGGTGCCATCTGCATTGTTAAGTGTTTTATTGTTTTATGTCTTCTAGCAACTGCAAACATCCGAAGGCTATTTATTTTTCACACAGTGATGTTAAATGTTGGACACTGGGGGTTTAGCCTAGGAACTGAAGACAGGTGGCAAAAAGTGATGTCATCCAAGCTAACCCAGCAGTGATATTTGATATTAATTTAAGAACTCTCTCAGAGAGGGACTGGAAATTTTGTATTTTGTCTTGGACCTAGCAAGAACATCCACTCAGCATCACCATCTGCACGTTCCTTGCTAATAGTAAGTAACTAGAGTACAGTGATCTCTTTTAGATATAGTTAGGAATATAGTAAAGATTAGTATAGATACTTTCTGTATTTATTTTAGATTGTCCTGCAATGTTGTTTTAAAATATTTCCTGTGACTTTGATCTCTGAAGTTACTGTGTTGATGTACTGGGTATTGTCTTGTTCTTTTATTATTTATTATTAAATATATTTAAATCTATCATTGTGGCTGATATTTGTGAGACATATTTAAGTTCTTAGATTACTTGCATATGTATTTAGTGACACTGTACAGGCCACCCCTAAATAGCCTTGGAAGTCTTGGTCAGACTACCAATTTGGATAATAGTAACATTACACAGTAGGACTGGCCACCCTTTGCTAAGGGCCTTATAGTAGGTGATAAGGGTGGCTGTTGGCAGCTGGAACTACTGCATAGTCTGGGCAGTAGGGGGCATAGCTAGTAAACCTGTGCCAGACTTTCCCAGGTGTGTGTGTGTGTGTGTTTATATATAAATGGCACTTGAAAGTATGTGTGTGTGTGTGTGTGTGTGTGTGTGTGTGTGTGTGTGTGTGTGTGTGTGTGTGTGTGTGTGTGTCAGCTACTTGGGCAGGGACATGAAGCACTGGTTGAACAGAAAGGGTGCTGGAGGTCTTAGCTTGACCACTCAGCTGCGATCTCAACCCTATAGCTGTACCAGTGGGGAGTCTTATTGGGGATCTGGAGAAAGAAGGAGAAACCAGCCCCAGACTGATTGTGATCTCTGTGTGCTGTTAAGGGAAATTGCACTTTACCGTGTGTGTACTTGTCATCCTCCCGATGTGTACATCCCCTAGCTGTTGCCAGTGGTACACATTGAGGCTACTTGATTACTGGGCCAATGCAGGGGCATCACATATTAATTGGTTGGCAGTGGTGGGATATTCACATCACATATTAATTGGGTGACTGTGGTGAGATAGCCACACCACATATTAATTGGCTTGTAGTAGTGTGGATATTGAATTAATTTAGCTTGTGTATAGTGGTCTCCAAAGGTGTTTGTACTCTCAATCAGCCATGCAGTGCGCATTCAGAGTTTCACATCACAATTGTTTCATTTTTTGTTAGCTTAATTAATCATGGAGAGCAGGAAGCATGTCAGCAGAGGAGTATGGCAAGCTGACAAAGAGACAGTTGGCAGAGATGTGCCAGGCTAAAGGACTGATGCATGCCAAACTGACTAAGGCAGAAATTACTGTAGCTTTGGGCACAGCTGCATTGCAGACTAGTGATCATGAGGAAAACCAGGCTGGCCTTGGAGATGTACAACTCTGAGAAAATGGACAGCTCGGCCTTTTCACGGAGGACTTAAAAATCCATCTGGAGTTAAAGAGACTTGAGATGGAGGCCATGCATTTGGAAATGGAATCAGCAGAGAGACTGAGATGTCTAGAGGCTGAGGAAAATAAGAAACTGTGATGTCTACAGCCAGAGGAGAAGGCAGAGGCAACATGAAAAGGAGATGCTGACTTTTTGCTAGAGTCATGGAGTTGATGGGGAATGGAGTAAGTGAACCCCAGAACCAACAAAGGTCAGTAAATTTCTTCCACAATTTACAGGGGGCAATAATTTTGATAGTTTCATTCATATGTTTGAGAGGGTATGTAAACAGTATAATGTTGGCCAAGAGCTCTGGGTATGGCTCCTGACCCTCTTACTCCATGGTAAAGCTGTAACTGCTATTCTTGTCTGATACTGATTGCTTAAATTATAATACAGTCAAAATGTGTTTGTTAGAATGCTTTAAGTTAACACCTGAAGCTTATAGAAAAAAAGTTTTGTGAGCATAGACGCAAGGCAGATGAAAGTGTGTGTGAATATATTGCTGAACTAAGTAATAATTTTAATAGGTGAGTGAGTGGATGTCAAGTCACCACTTTTGAAGGGCTGGCAGACCTTTTAATGAGGGAGCAAGCCCTTAGCACTTTGCCTGAGCACATGAGAATCTGGTTAGCTGATAGACAATGCAGTACTGCAGATGAGTTGGGGAAGAAGGGAGGCCTATACCTAGCAAGCAGGGCCATCACTGCACAGGAAAGGGACACCCAGTGCTGCTCATGAGTCTAAGGGAACCGATGTTGGACAGCCCAGACAGCCCCAACAGAGTCTGACAGTAGCAGGGGAAGCCAGTAGTCCAGGTACACACCCAGGACCAAGGGTTAAATGTTTTAAATGCAACCAGTGGAGCCATGTATCATATAGATGTCCACAGAGGCAAGATGGAGAACAAAAGGTGGGAGAGCCAGTAAGTGGGAATGACAAAATGCCAGCAGTAAGTTGTCTTGAGACAACAAGGGTACCAAACTACCACAAGAAGTTATATCCTATTTTAGTAAATGGGAAAGAGAGTATTGCTATGAAAGACACCGCCTCTGACCTAACCATTGTGAAACCTGCAATGGTTAAAGAGGAGCACTACTTGCTTGGACAGTCTACTCCAGTCAAAGCTTTAGGAGGGAATCCATTCCAAATATCTTTGGCTAGGGTTCACCTTGACTGGGAGGGTGGAAAAAGAAGCCAGCTTGTAAGTTTGCTTGAGTATATCCCTGCAGATGTCCTGACAGGGAATGATTTTCATAATGCAGTACTGTGTGTACATGCAGTTACACTCAGTCAGGCTTGGAGACAAGTATGTGGGTCTGCTAGCCTGGGGGAGACCCAGGCAGACAGTACACTTCCAGACTGGACTGGTGATGTGGTTATGTCAGGGAGGGGTGCTACCCTGTAGCACTGAGACTGAAGGTAAGCCACAGCTGCTTGTGGGTACTGATGTTTCCTTGGACAGAGTGACTGCAAGGGCAGAGGTGAGTAGTAGTACCCAGGCTGACTGTGAGGCACCGCTGTCAGAGGATACCAGACTTCCTGTGGAAGGGGAGCTAGGAAGGGTTACAAAGAGAGTGAATTGAGACAGGCTCATCTTTTAGACCTTGCAATACAAGGCCTGAGGGAGGTAGCTAGTGAAGCACCTAATTCTCAAGGAAAGGGGGAATCTGTATACTCGGACAAAGGGTTACTCTATACAGAATGGACCCATTAGGGAGAGCTAGAGGGTGAAAGAATACAGACGTTGGTAGTGCCCAAAGCCTACCACCTGGCACTTCTAGCCATGGCCCATTATATTCCCTTTGCTGGTCATATGGGCATAAAACGTACAAAGAGACATATTTTGCAGAACAGGGTACTGCAGGACCTGTGAGCAGTGTCAAAAGGTGGGCAAGGCAGTAGACATGGTGAAAGCTCCTTTGATACCTTTGCCTGTGATTGAGGAGCCATTTCAGAGGGTAGCTATGGATATTGTGGGGTGTCTGAGTACCCCAGGTTCCACAGTGAAAAAGTATATCCTAGTGGTAGTAGATTATTCTACCAGATACCCTGAAGTGGTGGCTTTGTCCTCCATTGAGACAGAAAAGGTGGCAAATGGTAGGTTTCCCAAAAGCAATACTGATTGCCAGAGGTGACAATTTCATATTAAACTTGATGGTTTGTCTGTGGAAGCACTGCGGGGTGAAGCATCTAAAGACCATCCTCTACCATCCCCAGACTAATGGTCTTGTTGAGAGGTTAAACTCTACACTCAAGGATTAGACCAAACCTTATTTCATAAATATCATATCTCCAAGCTTGTTAGTACCTCTGAGTGCTCGATAGTGCCTGTATCACAGATATGTTTTTGTTGATTTCTTCTGCTCCTTCCCCCTCCTCTCTGCCTGCTCTGTTCACCCTTCAGGCTCACTATGCTCCCCTACTCTAAACCCAATTCCCAACCACCCCCAGTGCCTCTACACTTATAACCCCAAAACCACACCCCTTCAAGCATTCTGCCTATCTGAACATTCCCCACCCACCTCCTCATCCACCAAGCCCTCCTGCTTCCACTACCCAGGACCTTCCCTTTACTTATTCTTATCTTCCTTCCTTCTCCATTCTTACTACCAAGACCACACACCACTTTACCTTCTGCTAATTCCTTCTCCCCTCTGCATATCCCCACTTAAACTGTAATCCTGCACTACCATGCATATCAAACCTATACATACTCTAGAATTAATATGTCTACCTTTCCTCCTCTACTGCCTACTCCATCTAACCAGACTGTCTGACTTTTCTTACTTCCCTCTCTCTCATACAACTTCAATATATGCCTTTAAAGAATCTCACCTCTCAACTTACATCTCTCCTCACTTTTATTACTACAATGACTCTCTACTCTTTACCAGAATGATTCTTCCTGATATCTGTAATACAGTTCCAATCCCTCACAATCCATACCTCTCCAGCTACCCTGCTCTCAACTCCAACTCCAATGAATCTAAAAGACCTTGCCTCCTTCCTACTCCAGCTATTCTCCATCCTCCTCTCTGGTGACATACATCCTAATCCCGGACCCTCAGACAACCATACTTCAAACCCTAACTTGTCTTCCTCACCCTCTCACCATAAATCCTTACTTTTTGCTAACATTAACACCAAAAGTTTATGCAATATACTTTCTACCCTTCATGCCTGGCTATCCCATTATCATCCTGATGTTCTCTCTATCACCAAAATATGGCTAAAACTCCACATGAAAGACTCCAAAATTACCCCTCCCAACTACAACATAATAAGAAATGACAGAACTCTAAAGAAAGGTGGTGAAGTAGCTCTACTTTCCTCCTCCTCCCTAACAGTGACACCATATGCCAAGCCTATACCCCAGTTCACAACACCTGAACTAACCTTGGCCCTCCTAAAAATTAATAATCATAAAAACATATGTATAGCTGCCCTATATATTCCACCAGGAAATAACATCCCCATTCTTGAAGATATCCTCTCTTGGTTCTCATTCAATATTAACAATGAAACTATACTCCTAGGTGACGTAAATATAAACTGGACTTCTATTCACTCACATACATCACCTCAGAATTTAAACCTATACAACTTCACCCAAATAATTACCTCTCCTACCAGATTCAATAAAGACAACAACTCTGATAGTATTCTGGACTGGATATTAGTTTCTCCCCCCAACTCCATTTCTGACAATGGCACCCTACCTGACTCCCTCAGCAATTATCTTCCTGCCTTTGCTCGTCGCTCACCATCCTCCCTCCATCTTCACCACAACTACATCATAACTTGTACCATAAAAATCTTCAACCCTCAAGCTTTCTCTGACTCAATAAAACATCAGTTGTAACCCTGTAAAAACCCTCCCTCTTGATGACGCTATTATATACTTCAATGCTGCATTCAATAACCTACTAGATAGCTTTTCTCCCCCCAAGAACTAAAATAATCAAAACCAAATCCACTCCTTGGCTAACTAAAGCAACTATTACACTCATCCATCTCCGAGACAAATCTTGGGAGGATTAACAAAAATCTAAAACACCTAACACCCTTACTGAATATAAGTAACTTCATAATAAAGTGAAAAAACAAATTGCTTCAGACCGAAAGTCATACTACTCCAAGCTTCTGGAACAGTTTATCTACTCTCCTCTTTCCTGGCAAAAAAGGCAATACTTGTCCGGACCCTAATTCTCCAGATCACATCTTAGCTACCCAATTCAACTCCTTCTTTGACTGATTCAATAGCCAAGCTCACCACATTATTCCCGAGACATGTCTACTCCACCCTCATACCACATCTTCAACTCTAGTCTCACTGACATCAACACTACTCATCTCTCCCCCTTTAACAGAACCTGTCTCTCTACACACCATAAAAACTTCTACTAAAACTAAAACCATGCTGTCATGACCCAGAAAACCTTCCATCAAACTTTCTCAAGCTATCTGCCAATGGCATAGCTCTTCCCCTCACCATACTTATCAACCATTCAATCAAACCCGTCCCTCTGGAAGAAAGCGTTTATCATTCCCATCCACAAAGGAGGAAACAATACTGAAATCTCCAACTTTCATCCTAGAGCCATCCTGTCCCTTATCTCAAACGTCCATGAAAAATGCATACACTTGCAACTCCTTTCCTACCTCCTAGACAATCAACTTCTTTCCCCTACTCAACATGGATTTAGATCTGGACATATTGCTACCATTGCCCTTCTGTCCTTCCTTGACATCATCAACCACACCCGTGATTCTAAAAACATTGTATCAACCCTTCTCCTAGACTTATCAAAGGCCTTTGATACTGTTTCCTACAACCTTATCTTGTCCAAACTCTCTCTCTTCTCAATCTCTCCTCCCCCTCTATTAACTGGTTTTCCAGTGATCTTTCTAATAGATAACAAGCCATCAAGTGGAATAATAGTACCTCTTTCTTCCTTCACACTGCAACAGGAGTTCCACAAGGCTCAATACTAGGTCTCTTACTTTTTAACATCTTCATTAATAATTTTCATCAGTGTATTACTAATATCAAACTTGTCCAATATGGGGATGATTCCACCATAATTTGCTATGCTCAATCCCTCCCCAAACTCAAGCAACTAACACAGGATGCCTTCTCTTGTACCGAGTCTTGGATGCTGAATAATCACCTAGCTCTCAATGCATCCAAAACCAAAATCATAATCTTTACCCCATCTAAAATCACCTCTATCAGTAAGAATTCCTTCTCCATAGTCAGTCAGAATAAGATTCCTATTGAAATCGTCACCCATACAAAACTTCTAGGTGTTATTATTGATGAACATTTAAAGTTTAACATTCATATACAAACTAGTAATAGGAAAACACACCAAAAGCTCAGAATGCTGCATCATCATAGCCATCTCACTCCCTCATCCAAACATATGCTCTCTATTTCCAATCTCATCCCCTCTCTCTTGTATGAAGCCCCCTCTCCTCACCAACCTTCAATCTTCCCTAAAGTCAAAACTTTCATCCTGCTACAATAACATTTCAAATCCTCCTCCCACCACTGTGATGCATTCCACTCCTTGAACTGGCTGGAACTCCCCCACTATCTCTCTTACATTCAACTGTTAACTGCTGACAAACTCATTTTCAAACCCACTAACTGCCCTTCCCTCTCCTCCATAGTTAGCTTGCATCATCCTCACAGAATACTCTGGTCCTGTAACCAGAACTTCCTAAAAGTGTACAAACCCTTACGTGACCCAGGGCAATTTCTCCTCCCTTTTTCCCTTACTCATCTATGAAATTCACCCCCCCCCCACATTTGAATCACCCCAAACCACTCCGCCTTCAAGACCATGCTCCATTCCCATCTCTCTTCTCACTGGAAATCTCTCACCCTACCTGACTCCCTCTATTTCATTTCTCCCCATCCTTTTTTTTTTACTTTCTCAAAACTCAACCTACTGATTCCCTTCATTTCATTTTCACCCCTCCCCCTTTTTTCCTTTCTCATAACTCAACCTATTCACCTCTCACTGTTCTACTCTCCCCTAATTCTTCCTACCTCTCACCTTATGAAAATATGAGTGCATATATGCCTGCACTCCAAATTATACTTATGTACTCAAATATTTGTGGTTTAATTTCATTCGATGCTTTGTTACAACATCTTGCTCAAATGTTATTATTCTGTCTTATATGTTACTGTGGTTTAGTAGTTTTTGAAAATTGTATTGTATCGTACTTGTTAACTTTGTTGATATTAGCTTTGTAATATTTGCATATTAAGCTTTTCTTCCCCGACCTCCATTGAAAACGGGCTCATTTTCAGCTCAGTGGACTTCCCAGTGAACAAACTGCAAATAAATAAATAAATAAATGCGTCCATGCTACTGTCATGTGCAGACCAGTTTAAGAGGGAGTGGGAAAAATATTTGCCCCATCTGTTGTTTACTTACAGAGAGGTTGCCCAGGAATCCACAGGTTGTTCACCGTTTGAGTTGTTGTATGGGCATAGGGTGAGAAGACCTCTAGATTTCATTCGAGATGAGTGGGAGGATGAGTGTGAATCTCACAAGGATTCTGTTGTGGCATATGTCCTAAACCTCAGCACAAGGCTTAGGGAACTCATGGGCTTGGCCTAGGAAAACCTAGCAAAATCCCAACAGTAGAAAAAGATCTGGTATGAGAGGAATGCTCAAGCTAGAGAGTTTGCTGTAGGGCAGCAGGTAATATCTCTCACTCCTGTCAGACACAACAAGCTGCAGGCAGCCAGGGAGGGACCATACAAGGTAGTAAGGAAGATCAGGGATGTTAACTACATGGTAGAACTGCTAGGCAGGAGGCATGGGCACAAATTGTACCATGGTACCATGATGAAACCTAATCATGATAGGGAAGCCCTTGTGCTGAGTATTTGCAGTGGATGATAAGAGGAGTCTGAGGGGATCTGGTGACTGATCTCATTAGTGAGGCTTGGACAGACACCACAATGGAAAGGGTAGCAATGTCCCAGCAGTTATCCCTTACCCAGGTTTGAGAAATCCAAGCAGTGTTACAGAAGTTTGGGGGCATGTTCACTGGGAAACCAGGGTGCATCCACCTAGTGCAGCACCAGGTGGATACAAGACCCCAAAGGCCTATTAAGCAGGCCCCTTATAGAGTCCCTGAGAGTCAAACAGTCTCTGAGGCAGGAAATGTTGGAACTAGGGGTAATTCAGTAATCCAGCAGTCCCTTAAATAAAGTAAATCATCCAAAGAAGGATGGCAGCACCAAGTTCTGTGTGGACTACAGGAAATTAAATAGTCAAACAGAGTCAGATGCTTACCTCATGCCTAGGACAGATGAAGCCCTAGAGCAGTAGGGTGGGGCTAAGTTTCTTACCACGACTGATCTTATCAAGGGTTACTGGCAGGTGATCTTGACTCCCAGTTCTAGAGGGAGGTCAGCCTCTGTGACTCCTTTTGGCTTGTATGAGTTCATGAAGATGCCCTTTGGGATGAAAAATGCCCCAGTGAGCCCCAGTGAGCCTCAGTGACTTTCCAGAGGCTGGTAGATCATATCCTAGCAGGAGATTTTGTCCTTGCTTACCAAGATGACATTGCCGTCTACAGCCATTCCTGGCAAGAGCACCTTCAGCATGTCAGGGAGGTGCTGGGCGGGCTACAGAAGGCAGGGTTGACCATTAAGCCCAGTAAATGTCAGGTGGGTTTGGCACATGTCTCCTTCCTGGGACATAGAGTTGGGATCGGTAAGATCAGGCCATAACCTGCCAAAGTGGAAGCCATTCAAGCATGGTCTTCCCATGCTACCAAAAACCAGGTAAGGGCATTCTTAGGGGCAGCAGGGCACTACAGAAAGTTTGCCCCCAATTATAGTACCATACATAGACAGCCTTAGGCATAGGCCAACTAGCCATACACCTAGGGTGCCACTGTAGCAGGGATACTTTTCCAGTAATCTGGAAGGTGTAGGTAGACCAGGATGGGTGCACCAGGTGATATGGGGGGGGTGGCACTGTGGAGATCTTTTGCCTATGACAGCAGTCGACCAAAGGCCGTCCCTGGTGCCATAGCTTCTCCCCTTACCAACTTGACAAGGAAAAGCAAGCCATATAAAGTAGTGTGGACTCCAGCATGTGAGAAGACAATCCAGAAGCTTAAAGGAGCTTTGGGAGGACCCACTCCCTGTGTTAAACAGTCCAGATTACAGCAAATAATTTGTTGTGCAGGTGGATGCTTCAAACCATGGGGTGGAGGCTGTACTTAGCCAGGTTTCCTCAGAGGGAGAAGAGCATCCAGTGGTATATATCAGTCGGAGGATCCAACCCAGGGAGGAATGCTATGCAGCTGTAGAACAGGAATGCCTAGCCATAGTATGGGCACTGCAGAAATGTCAGCCTTATCTATATGGAAGGAAGTTCACTGTAGTTACAGACCACAATTCCTTAAATGAAAACTCCACCCTAGAACAAAAAAAAATGTATTTTTCACTCTTTTATTTTCGGATCTATTTTAACATCTCAAAATCACTCTAAGTGCTATATTTGTAATTTTAGCCTGTTTTCCACAACATGGCTATCAATGGGGCTTGATGTATCAACGTGATCTTGTTCTCCCTAAACCCTATCTCTTTCCCATAATACTCTGTATGACTCATGCCAGACATAAGGAAGTAACTTTGAATTCCCATGCCATTGACATGTAATGGGATTTGGGAGGGTCACTGTTAGTTTATTTATCTTCTGTAAAAGGACTTCTTATTTTCTGTCTCTAATCACCCTCATTTATATTTGGCTCAGACCATTTTTTACACTGTACTTAGAAGTTATCCAGCTACAGTCCGAAAAGTAATTAAATTGCTTGCCTTTATTCATGGTTTTCTTTTGTAATTCAAGAGGAATTGAGAGTCCCCTCCTCCCACACTACTGCAGAGGTGTTAAAACTGTCACTGCACTGAGAGACCCTTGCAGAATCAATTCCTCTTAGATTACAAATGAAAACACTAACTTCTCTGTGTAGTTGGCATCTATTCTCGTGGGTTTGATCTGGCTTCCTCCCACATTCCAAAGATTTGTAGTCAGTGGTCAGGACTATAAACTGCCTGTATGTGTGTGTGTGTGTGTGTGTGTGTGTGTGTGTGTGTGTGTCTGTGATACAGAGAATGGCCTGTCAATTTGCTTCCATTTTCTCTCTTTGGCTTGTAACTCCACAGACAGTGGTGGCTGACAGCCAGATCACTAGCAGTCAGTTGCAATTCATTAGAGAGTGAAAAGTATATTGATAGGATGAATACCTGTTTGTAGGTCATAACTAACTTTCGTACTAGGCACTGTATCATTTTACACACATCTAATGTAACATTCGACTAAGGTAAATTATTACTCTAAAACCAAATAGTATAAATAACATCAAATAACATCTATATAACTCAGCAGTAGAGTATTTTCAGTCTTGTTTCCATGGATGAAATCTGTATGAAGACTTTAATGAGAAAAAATAAACGTGCAGAACAAATCTGATAAAAAAAAAAAAAAAAAAAAAAAACACCAGTCTCATGAAAAGGAACAGATTATTTATACATTGTCATTATGTGTCATAACCAGCACTCAGGCAAGATGGCATTTTTTTTAGAAAACTAATTTTTTATTTTTATCTTGGAGTACTACTTCATCCTGTGACTTTCTATCATACCATAATATATCAAAAATGGAAGATTAGGTGCTAACGTTGTTGACAATTTAATTTTGATTAGACTGAGTTGTCACAGATGCTGTACTTAGGTTTTGGGTGCCAGCATTGGGCAAGAGGAAAGGATAAGTTTTAATTTTGTTTTACGTTCTTCCTTTTCTCTAAATTTGTGCTGCCTCAGAGATAGTAAATATAGAGATTAGGATAGTGTAGACATAGTCTCCCATGGGACTCCCCCCCAATCAGGGGCTTGACTTGTGCAAAATGAATCATAAAATATATTGTGATTTTGCTTTCTGTGATGATTTGGTTGCATGACTAAATGCATACTTTAATTACAGTAAAACGTTTTGAGATGACTCTAATTATTAAATACTGAGGCCTGATTAAAACTTGATACTAGATGTAAAGAGAAGGCAATATCTTAAATAAAGTAAATCATTCCACTTTCTTAAAAAAAGGCAATACATGTAATCCTATCTTCAATTCTAAAATGCTAAAAGTCAGTAAAATGTGCACTTTGTCTTTATAGTTCATACCTTTTCCTGGGCATTCTTCTGCTATCCCTTGAAGATATAACATATTTTGTGTCCAGTCAAGTTTTTTTAATTGCATGACAATCCTGGCTATGAGAACTAATTGACTCTATTGATATGTTGCTGTCTTAAGGCCAAAGTTGTTTTCCAGAATATATATATATATATATATATGTATATACATATATATATATATATATATATATATATATATATATATATATATATATATATATATAGGGTACATACAGCATATCCCTGTATGTTTTATGCCACTGCTGTAACTTTCATTCTTAGTTACAAATGGCTGTTGACTCTATGAGGTTTCTTTCAGAAATTGAGTCATGTCTTCTTTCTGGGACTCAATAAAAAAAAGTTGATAGTAAGCCTGGATAAGTATCTGCTATGAAGGCATCTTGATGTATGCACATTCAGTTTACTAGCTAATTTTTCTTTTCCACAGTCTGAATATCCTGTAGTATGTTCCAGTACTATTTGGTGTAACCCAGATCACTGACACATACCATCCCATGCCTGACATATTACAAATTCACATGACTAAATACTATATACAATCAAACATTGAAACAGCCTACAGTAGACACATATACCCTAACAGTGAAGTGCACAACCACAACTTTCCCCAGCACTATTTGAACAATTACATAATGGCTCAAAGGTCACAACACTATTGAACAAACTCTATATCATAAATAGTATGTAGGACTAATTAAAATATTTCCTTCTTGCTAGATAGTAAAAAAATGCCATGGATTTGGTAAATCAATTTATTTGTGGAATTGTTTAGAAAAATGAATGTTGCTCCAATATTATTTTAGTTAACTAACCCTCTGTAATCCATTATAATAAAAAGGTCCCCAGGGTATAACTACATTATTTATTTATTTATGTATTTATTTAGAGTTTGTTAAAAAAGGGTAATAAATACACTAACGTCAGAATAACAAATTTCACTCATTGTTCTGGTCCAAGGCACAATGTTTTGAACACAGAAACAATAAAAACAAAGAAGTAAACTTTCAAGAATTTGAATGACTTACAGCAAATAATATATATATATATATATATATATATATATATATATATATATATATATATGTATGTGTGTGTGGGTCTGTTTATCGGGATCCAAAGTAAGACTAGACCACTAAGAGTTAGGGTACTAACTTTATGATAATTTTGATTGTCTTACAAGTTTAAAGGCATGTTTTTGCGCTCAGTGATATATGTATACCTCAGTAGTATACATGTTTATCAAATAGTCTTTGCACAATTTTTCATTGCTGTATATTAAACAAGCAGTTCTGGATTACATATTATGGATATATATATTGTCAGATAAAAGTTCAAACTTTATATTTTACTTAATGTTCATTATAATCATAATTGGTTTACATTTCTTTTCTCTGTCTTTGTGGCCCAGTTCTTGACTGAAAGAGTCTGTAAACAATTTCACTCATTCAGTTAATAAATGTAAAATAAAATAAATAAATAAATGACAGGTAAAAAGTGATTATATTTGATTTGATAACATGCCCGCAAGAATGCAAGCTGCACAGTACACAAAAAAATGTATAAGCAGTAAGAGAAAGGTTTTAAATATAATCAGTAAAAACTCTGCCCACTCCAGCTGTTGTATTCCTTGTACTGCTGATAGAGTCATATATTATGGCTGCTTATTTTGTCACCTACTCTTTCAATCCATAGAAAGTTGTCTTTTCATGTTAAATAGGAATTTACTTGCCTATCCTGAAATAATCGACACTAACAATGAATTGCTCACTGATTCAGACAATCAACTGTACCAAAATATGTGTTTTGTGGCTCTCTGTTGTTTTGTGGACTTGCCTTGAGAAAGAAGTGACCAGCATTTATAGAAAATAATAGTACGATACTTGGGAAGATATTTGTCGACCATGGTGATGCAGAGCTTAGAGTTGTTGCCTCACAGCAAGAGGTTCTCTGGTCCACTTCTTTGCTGGAGCGCCTTCTGTGTGGAGTCTGCATGTCCTCCCTGTGGTAGAGTGAGTTTTAAAGACATGTAAGTAGGTGTGTGTGTGTGTGTGTGTGTGTGTGTGTGTGTGTGTGTGTGTGTGTGTGTGTGTGTGTGTGTGTGGTATGCCTTCTGTGAAAGTTGGGCACTGGGCTGGCAACTCAGCACAGTAAAAACTCCACTGCCAATCATTCTGCAGACTGGTGATCTGCTGCGGTGACCCCTAAAAGGAGAAGCTGAAAGAGATGAGAAAATGTTTTTTTTTCATTTTAATTAAGATAAACTAGTGTTTGCTGTCATTATAATTTCTTGATGGCAAAAGGAGACAATAAATATATCTAATCTGCCTTTTTAATCCATTTAACATTCTACCTCCCCTCCATTACTGCCCTACCTGTTTTACACCTGTCCCATGCCCACTTGAATGCATTCCATCACCTATTCGGGTGGTCTGTTTCATGGGTCTACAACACTTTCTATCAAAAATGATTTCAGATATCCAGGCAGTAGTTCTGAATGATTCAAGAGATTTGATCTGGTTAAATGCCTTGCTCAGATTCATATGGTATGTAAACAAAGACTCAAGGAATTAACCACAGTGCATAGAATGGAATTTATTAACAACTCATTATTTTAACTACTGGAAGATAATGCACACTGTACACCTCTCCAATGAGACATGTTTTGTTGCTCCATTTGTCATCACTTGTGAGGATAAAGATTCATCTCAGGTGACACACAAGAAGCAGGCTCTGATCCTCACAAAATCTTGTGTGTTGGAGTATGTGTGTTTGTGTGAATGTGTATGAGTGTTTGTGTGTGTGATATAAACATTCAAACACACAAGCACACATACATGCACCACAGATTTATAATACATTCACAAACATTGCATGCATATTCACAAATATAGACAGACATATAAACATGCAATACTTTTTCTAAATACATCTGTATATGACTATTAATTACAAATGTACTACAGAGGACTAGACTGATTGCTTATACCATAAGAGCAGCATATGTGTGATGTGTTTATATATGAAGTAATATACTTCAGTTAATAACTATTTTCCAGCAAAAATATTTTCTCTAAGTCCATAAACAGAAAGGCAGCAAGGTACTTCATCATAAGTGTTAGTTCTTAATAAACCTTTGTTTCCATGCTGGTTAGTAGCTCAGCAGTAATTAATGCAAATGAAGTCTTAATGTTCTCCCTTGATTGTAACAAACTGAAAGGAGAGTTTTGATTAAGGAAGGGGAGAGCGGATGTTTAAGAACTAGGGACAGCGTATCAGGCTGATGAGGCCACAGCAGGCAGATATGCTCTTTAATCAGACTCACGTTAAGGCAGGTGCCACTGGGGCTAGGCACTGCATCCACTGCTGTCAAACACCCACCTAAAATCGAAGAATGCTTTTTGATCTGAAGCTTTTCTTGCCTGCCTTTGTTTCATTATAAATTTTCTTTTCTTTTCATTGCTAGGCATACCTTTTATCTTCTTTGCTTCTGGATAAAGCCAAAAATAATGGGAAACAGAGGAATAAAATCATTTTTAGATATTATGTTATACTAATAAAAAGTAAGCACAACAGGTTTTGCATGCACATGTATTTTCTGAACAGTAAGAAGTATGAAACTCTAATGTCTGTCATTATTTATTTATTTATTTGACATTTGCTGACTGGGTTGGTCCAGCTGGAAAAGAGCCCTTTTTTAGTGGAGACCCCCGTAGAAAAGTTGCACAGTTAATACATATTTTTAAGTTCTCTTAGTTGTTGTTGTGCCTTTAAGCTTTTCCCAGTTAGGGGTCACCACAGCGGAACTCCGGTCCGCTAATGATTGGCAGTAGATTTTTACGTGCCGAGTTGCCAGCCCTGACGCACAACCTTCAACAAAGGTACGCCCATTCACGCATGTCTCCACACAAAAGACGCTCTAGCTGAGAATCAAACAGGACAACATCTTACTGTGAGGCGACAATGCTACCACAACACCACCACCGCAGTATATTTAAGTTCTCTTACAAAGAAAATTATACAAAATCTCAAGTAGCTATATACAACAGGATTACCATGAATGACGATAAGTCTGTACATATCAGCACGTATTGGGGTACAGTGCTGAGTAATAAAAGAAAATAATACTGATAAAATTTACAAGGCAAAGAATAGTGGTTACAGTGTTGTAAAACGTAAATAGGTAAGTGTTTTTAAGCTTAGTCTTTCAACTGTTGAAAAGTTAAACATCAGTACAGATTAAACTGGCTGTGAAAGGGAGAAGAGGTGTTAGCATGAATAGATGTATTTTTTAAGAGTGTAGATTTGAGGCAGAGACTTATGAAAGATGGCTTGTAGTGTTGAAGTGAAGAGTGATAAGGAGGAAGGTAGGATTTCACTCAAGTAGGAGGAAGGTGAGATATTGGGTGGCCTATTGAGATGGGTCATTCGGGGGGAGATTGATTATTGACTGACTGCAGTCCTCTGTGATTTACCAGAAAATCTAAATCTTTATGGACAGTGCAAAAATATAAGACAAAATCAATAATATTCTGTAAAATCAGAGGCAATTGAAAGATACATTGCCAGGTTTGATTTGACTTGATCTTACTTACCTCTCAGGCTCAGCCATGCTGCTTCTTTAACCTTTTTTTTTCAAGTTATCATCTGAAACACTGGCTAAATAGCATTTAGAATATGTCTTGTATAGTGATGCCAGAGCCAAGAGAAGTACAAATGCTACAATTTATTTATGCTTTTTTTTTTTTTTATCCAGACAGGATGCAGTAAACACAAGTTCCTTTTTCAGGGGCAACCTCTGAGATTTGGCATCATTGAGGGACTTCCTCTGTGCCATGTCATACCTGATGCAGACAAATTTAGAAGCAATTAAATTCAAGACTAAAGGATGATGCTCATTGACAGTCCTAAGGCCTAATATTAAGCATCTGTGTTATACCACCAGACTACAATTGCAAATATTACTGTAGTTGTCTTTCCTGATTCCTTCTTTCACATCCTGTTTTAAACCAAATGACTCTCTTCCATGAGGACAAAAGGAATCCAGAGACAGCGCACACAATCCGCACTTTATTCAAAGTATAAAACGTCCAAAACTAGGTCACAGAGTTCGTAAACGCTATTACACATCCAGTACATGCGTTTTCGTCAGCCTGTAGCTTAGACTTCATCAGACAAAATGAATTAACTAATTAAGCATTATATAAGCCAATACATTTAAAAAGACCAATAACATTCAAGCATCTAAGTTAAAACCAATGAAAATAGTGACAGTCTGAGGAGCTCATTATAATAAAATTGTGAGTGATTTAAAATCATCTAATAAATATGTAAAAAACTTTTCCTTTAAAATAATTACAGTATTTAAAAGCAGAGGTATTGATTAAAAATATTGTAGTCAATTAGGTTTCTAGAACCCACAATATAATGAAGCTGTTAGGTTAAAACTGATAAATGTATTTATGTGCACAGTAATTGTAGTAGGTACATAAAAACAGAAGCATAGACAACAGTGCCCTCTACTGTTCATAGAACTACTTAATGAGTTTCAAACTTGAATTGATCTCAGTTTGAGAGCTGGAATAATTGAGATACATTCATTTAAGCCTGGTGATTTGTTGGCCTCTAATAAAATTTGCCAATACAGTTCCCTGTATTCAAGCCATTCTTCCCAGGGACCTCCTCTTATTTCTTTTTAACTTGTTCTAAAACAAAAAGGAGAATGTGGCTTCTTTACAGTTCTTTGTGTGTTTGTACAATGCATTGGTGTCCTTTGCTTTTTGTATCTCATATAAATGTTCATAAATCCGCCTCTTCAATACTCTTTCTGTTTTCCCAACATAATATGAACTGCATTTTGTACACATTGCAAGGTAAACCACTCCCTGGGACTCACAGTTGAATGAACCAGTGCTATATATATTAATGTCCCTTATTTCAATGTAAATTTCTCTTTGTTGGAAATATAGGGACATTGTTTACAGTGCCCACAATGAAATGTTCCATATGAGGTGTTATTAAGGCATGCCCTCTCCAAGTAGTGATGAGGATCTTTTGTGAGATTGTTCTCTAAAACTTTTTTATGCTCGTGCATTTTATATACCATTTTGGTGTTTTTCCTTTTATGTTCGGTATATCTGAGAAAGAGATGAATTCTCCCACTCATTGAGGATCATGCTTTTTATCTTGGAGTTGAAGCCATTAAATTCCAAGATAAGTGCTGATTGATAGTCAGATTCAACTGGGGTATGATTTATGTTGATGTTTGTCTGACTCTTAGTGGTGTGCTCACTTAAGGCTTTGTCATTTAGACATCCTTTTATGGGTTTAAATTTGGTCTTTCTGTGTTGTTCAACTTCCGTCCTAATGTTTTTATGAACTCAGTGGGTATCCTCTAGCGAGGAACATGGCTTCTAGCGTGTTACATTCCACATAAAAATCTTAGTCCTTGCTTGTCATTCGACAACCTCTAACAAATTGTCCTTTGACAATGTTTCTTTTGCAGTGGGGTGTGCACTAAGAAAGTGTAGGTAGGAATTGCAGAGCGTATTTTTCCGAATATTTTGGTCTCAAAATCTTTAGAAATTTTGTTCTTTTGGACCTCCACATCCAAGTATTGAAGTCTGTCTACCGAGCTTGTGTGTGTAAAGCTCAAAAAGAGGTGGTGTGGTTGATATACTCCAAAAGAGATAGTTGGTCACTACCCCAGTCCAAAAGATAACAATATCGTCAAGAAAAGCGTCGATATAAGGACCAATATTGTCGAATTCAGAATTCAAAATGTAGTTCAATTCCCAACCTGCAAGGACTATGTTAGCATAAGTGGGTGCACGCCGCCCCATTGCTACCCTTTTGTTTGCTGGAAAAATTCTCCATTAAATGTTAGAAAGTTATATTTCAAAATGTTGTCCATAAGTCCCACTACAGCAACCTTTTCTATGTGTGTCAAGGTATTGTCCATAAAAATAATGTCCTCAAAGATCCTCATTCCTTCTTTGTGTGGGATACAAGTAAAAGGTCCACCACATCAATGGTAACAAAATTAAATTCTCCGAATAGAGGTAGATGTAATGTTCCTAAGTAGGTCCCATGAGTCTTTCAGAATGTGACTAAAGTTGTTGCAAATATGTTTGATCTTGTTGTCCACAAATTTGGCCATAGGCAGCGTCTTTGAGCAGTCAGCCGACGATCGGTCTGAGTGGTGGGTCGCTTACATTCTTGTGGACCTTGAATACCAAATATAATTGGAACCTTTGGTTTAGGCACTGATAGAAACTTATGCATATTGTTGTTTATTGTTCCTTCAATAATCATGTGATCAAGTGCCATGTCTATCTTTTGATAAGCCACTTCAACCTCATCCATGGAAACATTTCTATACTTGGTTTCTTCACGAAGAATATTGTTCATTTTTCCTTCGTATATAATGTTCTCCATTATAACTACTCCTCCTCCCTTATCTGGTTTCATGATTCTAATTGATGTGTTCTTCTTTAATTCTTCTAGTGTTGCATATTCCTCCTTTGTTAAGTTGTACTTTAAATGTTGTTGTTTAAATTCTTTTGAATCCCATTTTCCAGTACCATCTCAAGGTTTTTCAGTTGTGGGAGAAGCGGAGGGTTGTAAATGCTACGTCTTGTAAGGCCACCTTGTGGTTGTTCAGTGTTAGATGGTGCTGGAGGTAAAGTAGCTTTCAAGTTAATTTTCCTAAGAAACAGCTTCATATCAATAATGGTTTTAACTAGGTCTCCTCGAGTACTTGGAATGAATTTAAATCCCTTACTGAGGAGATCAAAGTGTCCCTTATTTAAAATGATATTGCTAAAATTGTAAATAGAAAAATTATTGAGGGAATGTGTAGTACCTGTATGTAAGATCTCAGTGTCACCATTGGTATCACTCTCAGTAAAAGATGCAGAAAGTTCTCTTACAAAGAAAATTATACAAAATCTCAAGTAGCTATATACAACAGGATTACCATGAATGACGATAAGTCTGTACATATCAGCACGTATTGGGGTACAGTGCTGAGTAATAAAAGAAAATAATACTGATAAAATTTACAAGGCAAAGAATAGTGGTTACAGTGTTGTAAAACGTAAATAGGTAAGTGTTTTTAAGCTTAGTCTTTCAACTGTTGAAAAGTTAAACATCAGTACAGATTAAACTGGCTGTGAAAGGGAGAAGAGGTGTTAGCATGAATAGATGTATTTTTAAGAGTGTAGATTTGAGGCAGAGACTTATGAAAGATGGCTTGTAGTGTTGAAGTGAAGAGTGATAAGGAGGAAGGTAGGATTTCACTCAAGTAGGAGGAAGGTGAGATATTGGGTGGCCTTTTGAGATGGGTCATTCGGGGGGAGATTGATTATTGACTGACTGCAGTCCTCTGTGATTTACCAGAAAATCTAAATCTTTATGGACAGTGCAAAAATATAAGACAAAATCAATAATATTCTGTAAAATCAGAGGCAATTGAAAGATACATTGCCAGGTTTGATTTGACTTGATCTTACTTACCTCTCAGGCTCAGCCATGCTGCTTCTTTAACCTTTTTTTTCAAGTTATCATCTGAAACACTGGCTAAATAGCATTTAGAATATGTCTTGTATAGTGATGCCAGAGCCAAGAGAAGTACAAATGCTACAATTTATTTATGCTTTTTTTTTTTTTATCCAGACAGGATGCAGTAAACACAAGTTCCTTTTTCAGGGGCAACCTCTGAGATTTGGCATCATTGAGGGACTTCCTCTGTGCCATGTCATACCTGATGCAGACAAATTTAGAAGCAATTAAATTCAAGACTAAAGGATGATGCTCATTGACAGTCCTAAGGCCTAATATTAAGCATCTGTGTTATACCACCAGACTACAATTGCAAATATTACTGTAGTTGTCTTTCCTGATTCCTTCTTTCACATCCTGTTTTAAACCAAATGACTCTCTTCCATGAGGACTTACCAATTTATAACTATAAAAATTTGGCTCAGCAACTTGAATAAACAGGACCTCAGTCCAATTAAAAAGTTAAAGTTGATAATTTTTTTATGGGGGGGGTTGGACGAACCTGTATTTCCCATGTTGGGAACAAGCCTACCACACCCTAGAGCTCTACAGTTGCACAGATGTGAAGAAAATGGAACCGTGTCACAACAAAAAAGAATCGCTGTCAGCAAACACTTTTAAAATGTACTGATTTGGAAACCGTGATTTGGAAGTTCAACATCAGTGAGCTGAGCTTGACCGGATGGACCCTCCTTCAGCCTACATTCAAGGTGCATGAAAGTATATAACAAAAGAGGACGGTGCACCAAAGCACGGACAATGAAACTTAATATACTTTATCTGAGTAAGCGTTTTAGCACCAAATTATGGTGTATGAAAGCCAAATGACTTAACTTATGTGTGCATATTTGTAAGAAAAGTGGCACATGTATGACTTTTAGAGTTCTCTTCACAGGCTACTAGCTTGTTAGCAAAGAATTGTCAGAGCAATTTTTACAGCTTTTATTTTTAGATATGCTGGACAAGCCACACTGCTTCGCAAGGGACGGCTTGCACCTGTCACCCCTGGGATTCCGGATATTGGCAAAGGCTCTTTCCACCCCCATAGTGCCTTTCTTAGGCAAGGCTCAAATTCTAAACCTACCACCCTAGAACACAAAAAAGGAAAAAAACTAAGGGTAATGCTGCTCAATGCCAGAAGTCTAAATCTCAAAATGCACGCACTCGAGGCCCTTCTCAGTATGGAGAACATCGATGTCTGTGCTGTGACAGAAACCTGGTTCAAGGCTCCTGAGAGCACCCCAGCACTATCAGGTTTTACCTCATATCATGCGTTCCGGCCCCAAAATCCGGACAATACCAAGAAAGGAGGGGGTATCCATATTCATCAAGGACACCCACACCTCAAGACTGGTGGCAATGCACGATGCATCGGAGACCATCCAGGTGCAATTAACCATAGGCAAGACTGCTCTGCAAATTGTAGCATGTTACAGGCCACCCTCACAAACTCAGGAAACTCACATGGCCTTCCTGAAAACACTAGAGTGGATAAATGTATCACCAAACACCATCATGCTAGGTGACTTCAATTACCCTAATATAGACTGGGAACACTACTCAAGCCCAAACACCCTAGCCCAAAAGTTCCTGGAATTCATAAACTCAAATGCCATGGAACAACTAGTCACCATCCCACAAGAGGAGATAACATACTTGATCTCATCATCACGAACATGGGAGCACAATGTTCAACACCGAAGTATACCCTCACTGGTGAGATCAGATCACAAACTAATCTCGCTGGAGGTCCTCATCCCACCCCACCTGAAATAAAAAGACCACAGTAAAGAACTTCTCAAAAGCCGACTTCACACTTCTAAAGACTAGTGTGGTCTCCTTTCAGGCCCCGAGCCGCGGAAAACAATACTCAAGCCGCTGAATCACTTACAAATGCCTTCTACCAGCACCTGCAGGACTGCATGGATAAGGCAATCCCAAGCAAAACAAAGACTCTTTGTACCAAAGGCAAGCATCCAGTCTGGTGGACCCCAGCCATAAACAAACTCTACAACAAAAGGAGGAAGCTACTACAAGATAGAGCAAAATCCTTAAAAGGTAAGACACCCTTGATCACTATAAGTAAAAAACTAAGAGCTCTCATAAAATCATCCAAAGCAAATTTCGAGAGAAAAATAGCTAAAGACTCAAAAGACAATCATAAGGCCTTCTTTAGCTATGTTAGAAACCTAGGAGGAAACTCCCAGATATGCTCAGAACTAGTTCAAAATGATGTGAAGATTACTGATCCTACAGACATTGCCAACATACTGGCTGACAGGTTCAGTGCAAACTTCTCCCCCCCAAAAGGAGAGATATCTATAGCAAATGATTGCAGCCCCCGAAACATCTCCAGCGCCCAAGTGAGAACTGCTCTCTCCAAAGCAAAAACACAGCATCCATGGGACCTGATGGTGTCCCAGGCTGTGTGCTCCACGAACTCAATGAGGAATTAAACCCACAGCTAGGACAGCTGTTTAATCAAAGTCTTACCTCTGGATACGTACCCAGGGAGTGGCGCACTGCAACTGTGGTCCCACTTCACAAAGGCAGTGCCTCCACAGACCCTGGAAATTACCGGCCCATTAGCTTGACAAGCCTTATCTGCAAAGCCATGGAGAGGATCATAATGGACCTCATAAATAAAGACATAGGGAATTTGCAGACTTTGGATCCAACCCAGTTTGGCTTTGTCAAAGGCAGATCATGCCTTTTAAACTTGGTTGACTTTTTCGAAACAGTCACCAAAGCCATTGATGAGGAAAGGCAGTCCATACAGCCTACCTCGATCTGGCTAAGGCCTTCGATACAATACCCCACTCGGGTATCATTGAAAAACTCATCAGCTTAAATGTTAACCCATACATCACAAGATGTGTTGCAAACTGGCTGAGTGACAGAACCCACAGGGTCAGAGTTGCTGGCGCCATGTCAGACTCAAAGCCTGTCACAAGTGGTGTCCCACAGGGCTCAGTCCTGGGCCCACTCTTGTTTGGCATCTACTTTTCCAGTACAAGCAAACACAGGAGGGTTATGGCTGACAAAGTTTGCAGATGACTGCAAACTGGGCGCCATAGTAGAAAACACATCTGACACAGATATCCTTCAGAAGGGTCTCACAGAACCGGATAACTGGTGCCAGAGCCATGGCCTAAAGTTAAATGCCAAAAAATGCATAGTCATACCCTTCAGGAAAAACAAGGTTACCCCTAGCTACCAAATAGGTGGCAATCCACTGAGCACAGAAGAAGTTATCAGTGACCTGGGGACCCAGGTTGATAGTAGTCTGTCATTCGACACCCATGTAGCTAAAGTAGTTAGGAAGACCTTCTACATTGCCCACCTTATCATGAAGGGATTCTCATCTAGATCAAGGGAGGTCATAGTCTCCCTTTACTCATCACTCATCAGACCAATGATTGAGTACAATGCCCCATTCGGAATGTATCTGACCCGACACTTACAGCAGCTGGAGAGGCCACAAAAGTTCCTCACCAAAAGGATAAAGGGTCTCAAAAATGTGTCCGATGGTGCCCGACTGAAAGAACAACAGCACTATTCAGTCGCCACCGCTTGCTCAGAGGTGACCTTTGCCTAACATACAAGGCCATGTCAAACCCAGATTTGATGAATATGCTTCACCTCAAAAAATCTAGATCCATCAGAGCCACAAGGGCGGGAGACTTAAACCTCGACACGGCTATTAATAGGACGTGCTGGAGGGATAGATTCATCACCCAAAGACTCCCTATGCTGTGGAACAAAATCCCGGTACATGTGAGGCAAAGCACCTCGCTGGCCTTGTTCAAGAGAAATCTTGACCAATGGATGGGAGATCGCAGATATACCCCAGGGATTACCTCAGTGTCACTGCTCGACAGAGGCACAGCAAAATAATGGGTATAGTTCCCCATACTAAAGGGGTGGCGTAAGCCACAAAACGATGGGCTAGGCTTATAAATGTCCTCGGGCAGATAGCCTAGTATGAACCTATGAACCTATGAACCTATAATCACTGAATACTTCCATCATATGTCTTAATAGGAATTTCTTTTTATATAGTTCAGTTACTAAATGTTATTTTCTTCCAGGAATGTTGTCTAGTTGATAGACTAATCAGCTTTTCAAATATAGATCTTATCAGTTTTCATATTTGTCATTCAATAACAATAGATGACAAATGGATGCTCATTGTCTTTGCCTGGAATTTGCCTTAAATGCTAGCACAGTAGGAGCAGGCGAGACAAGAAATGGCAACATTCTTATTAATCACACCATAGGTAGATTCCTGCTTGAGGCAGTCTCAGGTTCTGCATTTTTTTTTTTTTTTTGCTGCAATATTGGTATGATCTTTTGAGCAAAATAATTTACCGACAGTATTCACATAAATACTGTACCTGGATGCAATCAGCCTTTTTTACTTTTAATCATTTCCAGTATCCCATGCTTTCAGAAATTGCAGTCAAAGTTGTACTGACTGCTGCTTTTGCTTGGTCTTTCTTTGCATTGAAGTTTTCAAACTTATCTACCAGATCCGTCTGCTTACTTTCCATTTTTGCGCACCATTTAAAGCTGACAAACAATTTACCTTCTAACATCAGATAAACATCTTAACATTGAACTTTCAACTTGGACTTTCTCTTCCCTTTCATACACCTCCTCACTGTTATTGTCTCCTTTATTCTCCACATCCAATCCACAGCATCTTTTTCCCTCCAATTCCTGGTTATTATACTTCTGCCATCATTAGTGTCTGAAGCCTTATCTATTTCTTGATCGGGTTCTGCTCTGTAGCTAATCTAAACAGACATAACTCCTAATTTATTTTCAGTGTCAATTTTCCATATTCTGTCCTACTTGTGGAGGTTTCTGACCCTTATACATTCCCAGATCTCTCGCATCTCCAGTATTTGCCTTCCTGCCTGTCTCCTTGTTTTGTTTGTTTAGAAAATCAACATCCTATTCCATCTGCTTGTTGTTCTTTTTTGCTGATACCATAGTTGTTTTGATTCTTGGTCATTAGTCTGACCTTATCTAATTATTCTCTACCTTCATCCTCTTCCTTTTCTTCTCATGTAGGATTTCTCATTACTCTTTTCCATGCTAGTTCCCTACAGCCTTGTAAATTAGAAGTCCTTTTCCTTTGTTGTTATATTTCAGTTTCTTCATTAACTTCTTGCCCCTTTTCTGCTCCATTCCATGCTGTTTCTCCATATAATTTACACTTTTCCTTAAATCTTCCTCCATGTGTACCATAGCCCTTCTGCTTGACAGAAATGGAGCTACATTTCTTTCTCCACGTTGTAGCACACTGTTTCATTTTTGACTGTATACTGGTATTTGGTTTATTTTATTTATTTATTTATGTTTTGTTAACCAGATTTGTAACACTACCACTAAGCTTGTGGCCTCTCTTCATGGGAGACCCAAGATGGTAATTATGCTACTAGAGGAAATTTGGTTAGGGCATCAGGGAACTAGTCCTTCTCTTTGGTGTAGGGGGATGCATTTGAGTGTTGCTTCCTGTCTATCTTCCTGTTTCTCTTCCAGTTGTGTAAGTGGCCCAGAGAAACGGGAGAATGTAGCGAGCACCAGCGATCAAAAAACACAATAAAGTAAAGAAATAAATGTGGAGATGTCTGAGCCTTTATATGAAAGGCAGCAAAGCAAATTGGAAGAAGCGGAGAAGTCATTAGAACCTGAGGAGTATTAAAATCTGATCAGAGAAGCTGGAGATTCAAAAATTTTGTTTCAGGAAAAGTTGCTCAAGGAAGAGGAAAGTCAGTAAGAATGCATTATTACAACCTTCCAATCTGGAGAGTTGCAGGATAATTACCTTAAAGAAATGGTTAACCAAAGTGAACCAGAAAGTGAGGTAGCAGTGTCCTGGGAGAGAGTTGATGGAAAAAATCCAAGAAAAAGAAATGATAAAGAACAAAAAGAAAATCATATGCACAGAAAGTTAAGGAAGGAGAAAAGAAGGCTGAGGGGGTGAAGGAGACAAACAAAAAAAATGCATTGTAAGAATAAGCAGCAAAAAAAAAAAAAGGACTGGAAAGGCATGAAGTTTGGAACTCGGTAATTGCACCATTGGGTGTTTCACCCACAAAGGTAAGAGTATTCATTCTTATTAATAAAGAAACATTTTTGCTGCATATTTTTTGAGACTGGACAGGCCATGGAAGACTTCTTAGAGAGATACGAACAAAAAAAGAACATTAATCCATGGGCAGAATATGTGATTCAATCTTTTTACAGAGAAACAAAAAAAAGAACATATTAATTCAATTTAGAACTGAAATTGAAACAAAAGATCTAAAAGAACAATTACTGACATTGTGCAATGATGTTTTGGATACAACCAAAAGAGGCTTGTGGACTGGGATGGGAATGTGGGGTTATATTAAAAATGGTAAATGACAATGTAATACACATTCAATGTACATGGTAAGAGAGGTTTTGTGAAATGTAGAGGACAGCCTTAAACTTGTTATTTTTGTGGAAAAGACAATCATCTTATAAGTGAATGTGATAAAAGAAAATGTTTCATATGTGGTAAAACAAGACAAGAGGCAGATAAATGTTATTTGAAATGTAGAAAATGTGGCAGCACTGGACATGCATGGTTAGAATGTGAGGAAGATGTGCAACTTTATTGAAAAAGAAGATGCACAAAGTTTAGTTCAGGAAATAGATGCAAAAAATATAAAGCAAAACAAAAACAAGATGACACACAGAAAAATAAAGACATTGTAATGCATGGTAAAAAAGGGGATAAAGAAAGAGAAGAAGAGAATTGATGCAAGTAAAGAAGAATATGTGAATTGGTAGGTAGTAAGAGGAAATAAAAATCTACAGGAAAAGGAGTAAAAGAAAGGAAACAAACAATTAAAAGTGTAATAGCAAAAGAAAGAAAAAAGGTAAAGGGTGAGGAAGATGTTATAATTACTTTATATAAAAGCTGAAAATCCTTGCGTTGAATGTTAATAGTATGAAAAATATGAAAAGAAGAACAGGTATCTTGGAATGGTGTGCTTTATTAGATGCTCACGTTATGGTATTAGTATATATAAGACAACTGATGGAAGAAGAAAGGTTGCAAACAGAAAAATTATGGGTTGGACCAATAGTTTGGAACATATGCAAGGATACATGTTCAGCGATATGTATAATATGTCAAGACAATATCAAAATATTAGATGTTACTATAGTTGAACTAGGATCAATTACAATACTAGATATAAGATGGAATATAACTGTATAGAGGATTAGAGCTATACATGCCTATGTCTCTAAGAAACAAAAAGAAACAATGTTTAAAAAATTCTTAATTATGTCTGTGTAAATATGGATATAATACTGGAGATTTTAATTGCAATTTAAGAATCAATAAAAAGAACACCAGTGATATCAAAATAATTAATGAAATAATGAAAAGTAGTAAGTTATATGTATCTGGAACAATAAACAGTGGACATATAAAAGAAGTGAGATTAAGACTGAAATTGACTATTTTCTTATATCAGATAGTCTAAGAATTATGCAGAAAGGAACAAAAATAACAGGATTCTCAGATCATGTAGCTATATGGATAAAAGTACATGAGAAAGAAGAATACATAAAAAATAGGCAAAGGAATCAAAAGATTGAATGAAAGAGACTTAAAACTACATGAAAGGGAAGAAATAAATACACCATGGAAAGATCATACAGGTATGAGAAGATTTTATGAAAACTGGACAAGTTTGTTGGTAAGTTTTAATGAAAAGTGCAAAAAGTTTTTTTGGAATGCTCAGAGAATAAGAGGAAAAAAGAAAAGATAAAATATAAAACATTGTCAAGATATATTTAAAAAACTATTACAGGATAAAAAGATCTTTTCTGAACAAACATACCCATGAATTACCACATAGGTGGCAGTACACTAAACACCAAAAGTGTGATAAGAGACTTAGGGACACAGGTGGACAGTGGTCTCACCTTCGATAACCACATCGCCACAACAGTCAGGAAATCTTTCTATGTGGCACACCTCATCACTAAGGGCTTTTCATCCAGAAAAAAGGAGGTCATTGTCCCACTGTACTCATCCCTCATTAGACCCATTATAGAATACAATGCCCCGTTTGGTATTTACCTCTGAAGACATCTGCAACAACTAGAAAGGCCGCAGAAATACCTCACTAAAAGAATCACAGGCCTAAAGCAAATGCCCTACGCTGACCATCTTAAAAATCTCCAGCTATACTCTGTCACATATTGTCTACTTAGAGGCAATCTCTGCTTAACATACAAGCCCATGTCAAACCCAGAGCTGTTGGACATGCCACACTTAAAGAAATCTCAATCCCTCAGAGCCACACACTCCAGGGATCTAAAGCTTGTCATCACAATAAACAAAACATGCTGGAGGGATGACTCAGAGACTCCGCAGACTCTGGAATAGACTGCCCATACATGTCAAGCAGAGAGCCTCTTTGGCCATCTTTAAAAGGAACCTTGACAACTGGATGGGAGAAAGGAAATTCACCCCGGGGTTCACGTCAGTCCCCCTGCTAGACAGGGGTCCAGGGAAGTAAATAGTGTGGGAAGAAATAGCCAGGGAATTGTTATGGCTAGGCTTGTATAGGCCCTTGGGCCAATAGCCTAGTACCAACCTATGAACCTATGAAAAGAAAAGTAACTATATGAAATAAATCAAAAAAGATTAATAAGTTGCTATATAAACAAATATATTGTTTACAGGGGGAAAAAGAAGAAGTAGCACCTTACTTAAATAAATTAGTGAAAGAAAATGAAAAAGTGATAAGTTAGTTGGAAAATAAAAAAGGAAATAAAGTCATAACCCAACAGGAAATATATGAGGTGATTAAAGAACGCTTAACACAGTCTTTTGTTAAGAAAGAAATAAAAAGAACTCAAAATTATGAAGTTAAATTAAATCAATAAGATAACGAAAGTTTGGAACTAAACATAAGTATGAAAGAGTTAAATGAAACAAAAGAAATCAATATGACTACAGTGACAGGGTTAGATGCTACTGAATATCATATATATAAAGATATGGAAAAATTGGTGTAAAGTTATAGTTTGGAAATATTAAATTAACGGCTAGGATTTGGAATTATAGATACAAATATGTATGGGTATTATAGTACTTATATGGAAAAAAAGGAGAAAAAGATGATATAAAATACCTAGAGGGCAGTAGTATTAAATAGTACAGATTACAAAATATTTATGAGAATAATAATGAAGAGATTAACAAATAAAATAGACAAGCTGCTTGATCAAACAGTATTCGACAAGGGGAAAAGGAAGTCAAGACTTATAGTTGATAAAAGAGGTAATTGATGATATAAATAAAAAAGCAGAGGCAAAATTTATGATAGGGGACTTGAGTAAGACATTTCACAAAATACAATACAAATCATTATGGGATATTCTTGAGGCGTATAATATAGGTAGGAATACTATACAAGTAATCAAGTCAACATGTGAAAGAAGTAATGTGAAATGAAATGTAAATTGATGTATAAGTGAAGAATTAAAAATCGAATGTGGAATAAGACAAAGATACCCAGCTAGTAGCATTGTATTTTTTTTTAGTTATGAATACAATAGTGAATAAGAATAATAAAATGACACATACTGCAGGATATAAGATAGTAAATGAAATATTACTACCTGTAATGCACACTTATGCAGATGATTTTGTGTTAATAATCAAAAACAAAGAATGGATGGAAGAAATAATAAAAGATTAAATGAAATGTTAAAGAATCTTGGCTTAGGTATAAATAATGAAAAAAGTAAGGGTTTTGGTTACAAAGGAAATATAGGAGACATAACATTTAATGAAGAATTTATAGATATACTAGAAATAGTTTTTGGATTAAGTGACTATAAGAAAAAAACAATGGGAAAAAAACAGTACAGGTAATAAAAGATATATGTAACATTTGGAAAACATATAGATTAGCATACAGAAAAAATGTGTACTTGATAAATTCTATCTTATTAGGTAAAATAGCATATATTGCAATATGTATATGATACCTACACAATATGAGGAAAGAAATAATGCTTGCTATATTCACATTTATTTGGGGATCAAGACTGAATCCAGTCAAAAGGGGAATATTATATATGAAAGAAGAGCAAGGATGATTGGGATTAATGAATCCTATTGTACATGCTGTGTCTTTAAATCTAGAGAGATCCTTAACAGGAAATATGAAAGAATGTAATAATCTGATAGAATTCATACTATATTATAAATACAAATGTTTTTTGGGGGAAATGGAAACAGAAAAAGACTTAAGAGAACTATGAATGAAGAGATAAAAGAATATCAGAATAAAATTTTATTATGGAAATTAAAAATGAACATGAGTGAAAAACGGAATGGTATGTAAAGATTATGAGACAATATTACTTTATTGATCCTTGGAAACACTTAGAAATAAGAAAAAAAAAACACAATTTTAACAAGATATAAATGGTACAAGACTATTCATTAATGCAATTTTTTTTTTTTGTGGAGACTGTCTATAAGCAAATTACCTGTCAAAACAAATATGCCTTATAAGAGAAAATAAGATAGGATGTGTAATCATTTTGGAGAATTTGAAACTATAGAGCATGTGTTTTTGAATTGTTTAAGAGTTAAAAAATTATGGGAAGAAATATGTAAATGTAATATGTTGAAAGGGTTTACAAAAATGGAACAAATTAATATGGACATGATTGAATATGGTGACTGACAGAATAATATTTTTGTTTCATGGACACTGTACACTGAAAGACTAAATGAAATGAAGTTTAATAGAAAATAGGTATTGGCAGGCATTTTAAAGAAAATACATTTTTGGTTATGGAAAAAAGGGTGGAGGAATGGTCGTTAATATGAATTTAAGTAGTATTGTATAAAGTGTAAATAACTGTAAATATTGTAAATATGCATATAATTATTGTGTAAATAAGTGATGTTTAATAATAAAAAAATGTCTTTTTCCCCCTGAGCTACCACCAACTCAAGCAGGTAGGCATTCAATCTAACATCTTTTGAAGGATGACATACTCAAGAATGCAGCACCCCCCATGCTGCACTGCTGTGTCAGCAATGTATTTACCTGGAGTAAGAATATAACCTCCAGCCTTCTGATCTTCTAGCACCAAAGGCGAATGTGCTACATGTTGTGCCACTGATACTACTTATTAATTTTGTTATTCATACATCTCCCAACTGATCCATCATCTTCCTCCTGTGCTCTACACACATTTTGTCCTAGTCTATATCCATCTCTCCAATCCTGCCTCCATTTCATCTTCAGTTACTTCTTTATGCATTATAGAATGTCTTGCACTCAATTTTCAATAACGTTTTTGAAAGTGATGTTTCCCTTGCTGAATCCCTTCCTTAAGCTTCTATCCTAATACTATTTATCCCTACCCACTTGTCCAAGCCTTAGTCACTATTGACTGGGTATGCTGTCCTTCTACCTTTCTGCTCATTTGCTTTTTCCCACTAGCATTACTGCACCCTTTTTCCAAATAAATGTTTATCACTTGTTTTGTATATCCATTAGTGGATTTTCTCTTTCTCTACCTATTTCTAATGTTTAGATATTTTAGTTTTCCTCTTTTATTTTGTTCAGTATTTTCCAGACCAATAGGCTTAATGTTGCCACTGATTTATTATATATTCTTCCTAATAAGGTATTCTTGCTAACCAAGAGTGTGTGTGTGTGTGTGTGTGTGTGTGTGTGTGTGTGTGTGTGTGTGTGTGTGTGTGTGTGTGTGTGTGTGTGTGTGTGCATGCGTGTATTTTGATATTACATTCTAGCCCTGGAATTTTCCAGAGTTTCTCAAGATGCTTCATCTTCCCCACCTCTCTCTGTCTGCTCAGTCACAAGAATGTAGGCATCCACAATCATTCAGAATTCCAGAATTGTGCATGCTTTCCTCTTCATTGCTTAACCTCTCTAACGACAATATGAACTGGCACCTCACCTAAGTGTCATGTTTAATCATAGCCTGACCTCAGGTTTCGTGCCAACTGAGTGGCACAGAGCTACAGTTATCCCACTCCACAAGGGGGGATCCACCTTGGATCCCAGAAACTACCGTCCCATCAGTCTGACAAGCCTTATCTGCAAGGCCATGGAGCGTATTATCATGGAACTTATAAACAAAGACATTGGCAACCTTCAAACACTGGACCCCACCCAGTATGGGTTTGTGAAGGGCTGATCTTGTCTCCTGAACATGATGGACTTCTTTGAATCAGTCTCCAGAGCCATGAACAAGGGTAAGGTGGTCCACACAGCCTATCTAGACCTTTCCAAGGCCTTTGACACCATCCCCCACTCTGGAATCATAGATATACTTACTAAGCTGGGCATTAATCCCTACATCACCCAATGGGTTGCTGACTGGCTTACTGATAGAACCCACACTGTAAAAGTAGCCGACTCCAAATCCAGCTCAAGACAAGTGACAAGTGGAGTACCTCCGGGTTCAGTCCTGGGACCACTCTTGTTTGGCATCTACTTCTCTGAAGTACAGGCCAACACTAACAGACTCTGGCTAACAAAGTTCACAGATGATTGCAAACTGGGAGCCATTATTGAATTCCCAAATGATGTGGATACTCTACAAAAGGGCCTTACAGAAACAGATGCTTGGTGCCAGAGCCATGGGCTCAAGCTCAATGCCAAGAAATGTATAGTTATCCCCTTTGGGAAAAAACATGTATCCGTGAATTACCATATAGGTGGCAGTACACTAAACACAGAAAGTGTGATAAGAGACTTAGGGACACAGGTGGACAGTGGTCTCACCTTTGATAACCACATCGCCACAACAGTCAGGAAATCCTTCTATGTGGCACACCTCATCACTAAGGGCTTTTCATCCAGAAAAAAGGAGGTCATTGGCCCACTGTACTCATCCCTCATTAGGCGCATTATAGAATACAACTCCCCATTTGGTATGTACCTCTCAAGACTTCTGCAACAACTGGAAAGGCCGCAGAAATACTTCTCTAAAAGAATCACAGGCCTAAAGCAGATTCCCTATGTTGACTGCCTTAAAAAACTCCAGCTATACTCTGTCACATATCGTCTACTCAGAGGTGATCTCTGCTTAACATACAAGGCCATGTCAAATGCAGAGTTGTTGGACATGCTACACTTAAAGAAATCCCAATCTCTCAGAGCCACACGCTCCAGGGATATAAACCTTGTCATCACAATAAACAAAACTTGCTGGAGGGATAGGTTCCTGACCCAGAGACCTCCCAAAATATTGGCTGTTACTATAGTTGAACTAGGATGAATTACAATACTAGATATAAGATGGAATATAACTGTATAGAGGATTAGAGCTATACATGCCTATGTCTCTAAGAAACAAAAAGAAACAATGTTTAAAAAATGCTTAATTATGTCTGTGTAAACATGGATATAATACTGGAGATTTTAATTGCAATTTAAGAATCAATAAAAAGAACAGCAGTGATATCAAAATAATTAATGAAATAATGAAAAGTAGTAAGTTATATGTATCTGGAACAATAAACAGTGGACATATAAAAGAAGTCAGATTAAGACTGAAATTGACTATTTTCTTATATCAGATAGTCTAAGAATTGTGCAGAAAGGAACAAAAATAACAGGATTCTCAGATCATGTAGCTATATGGATAAAAGTACACGAGAAAGAAGAATACATAAAAAATAGGCAAAGGAATCAAAAGATTGAATGAAAGAGACTTAAAACTACATGAAAGGGAAGAAATAAATACACCATGGAAAGATCATACAGGTATGAGAAGATTTTATGAAAACTGGACAAGTTTGTAGGTAAGTTTTAATGAAAAGTGCAAAAAGTTTTTTTGGAATGCTCAGAGAATAAGAGGAAAAAAGAAAAGATAAAATATAAAACATTGTCAAGATATATTTAAAGAACTATTACAGGATAAAAAGATCTTTTCTGAACAAACGTACCCATGAATTACCACATAGGTGGCAGTACACTAAACACCAAAAGTGTGATAAGAGACTTAGGGACACAGGTGGACAGTGGTCTCACCTTTGATAACCACATCGCCACAACAGTCAGGAAATACTTCTATGTGGCACACTTCATCACTAAGGGCTTTTCTTCCAGAAAAAAGGAGGTCATTGTACCACTGTACGCATCCCTCATTAGACCCATTATAGAATACAATGCCCCGTTTGGTATTTACCTCTCAAGACATCTGCAACAACTGGAAAGGCCACAGAAATACCTCAGTAAAAGAATCACAGGCCTAAAGCAGATGCCCTACGCTGACCACCTTAAAAAACTCCAGCTATACTCTGTTGCATATTGTCTACTTAGAGGTGATCGCTGCTTAACACACAAGGCCATTTCAAACCCAGAGCTGTTGGACATGCTACACTTAAAGAAATCTCAATCCCTCAGAGCCACACACTCCAGGGATCTAAAGCTTGTCATCACAATAAATAAAACATGCTGGAGGGATGACCCAGAGACTCCCCAGACTCTGGAATAGACTGCCCATACATGTCAAGCAGAGTGCCTCTTTGGCCCTCTTCAAAAAGAACCTTGACGAGTAGATGGGAGAAAGGAAATTCACCCCAGGGATCATGTCAGTCACCCTGCTAGACAGGGGTCCAGGGAAGTAAATAGTGTGGGAAGAAATATCCAGGGAATTGTTATGGCTAGGCTTGTATAGGCCGTAGGGCTGATAGCCTAGTACCAACCTATGAACCTGGCTATCATTGCCAAAGCATCCAGTAATAAGAAAAATAAGTATGGTAGTGTAGGAAGGGACAACCTACCGTTTGCCTCTTCATATTCTCACTTTTTTTATTTGTTCCCAGCTTACCTATTGGACTGCTTTCTGATTTAGGTAGAGTCCATTTATCTATAGCTCTGTAGGTAAGTACTAGGCTAGCTGACTTTGGCGGCCATTTTAAGCCTAGTCAGTTTCCCTTTTTGTGCTTGAATTAATGTATCCCATTTGGCTAGAGATTTGGATTATATCCTATAAGCTTCTTTCCTCTTCCCAGTATATCTTAGCTTCTCCATAGCCAAGCCCCCTCCATGGAGCTGAAGGATTTTTTATTGTATGGCACTCCCCCCACTTCTCTTTTTTTCTTCTCTATTATTGTATTAAAACTATGGCCACGATCTTTTTGTGTGCATAGACAGATAAATAAATAAATTAATTAATAAATTAATGAAATAGGCCAGAACAATCCTAGATTTTTTTCTCTTCTTCCTTATGGAAAAGTACTATATTTGCATTGGGCATCAGCTGAGCTGATTCATTTTCCCTTGCACATTTATTATAGTCCTATGCTGTTGCTCCCTTTGCTTCTTTCTATTTTATAGAACCCCATAGCTATGTAACCCCACTGCCTTCTCACCTTTTAGAACCTTGATTCCATTCTCCATCTCCTCCATCACAGTGTTCTTATTTTAACTTTCTCTGTACACTTTTTTAATTTTTCCATTCCATTAGTACTCCATTACCTTTTTACCATTGTTTCTTCATAATGTCCTGCCATCCTCTCTTTTATATCTGCTCTCTTCTCTACAACACTCATTCTTTTCTCCTCAACTATTGCCAACATCCTGGCAGATAGGTTCAGTGCTAACTTTACCCCCCCCCCCCCATCCCTAAAGGGCCCATCTCTATACCAGAAGAATGCAAATTTCCTGTAATCATGGCTGCACAGGTAAAAACCATGCTCTCCAAATCCAAGAACACAACATCCATGGGACCTGACAACATCCCTCGCTGCGTTCTACATGAACTACAGAATGAACTGTCAGCCCACCTAAGCACCATGTTCAGTCATAGCCTCACCTCAGGCTTTGTGCTCAATAAATGGCTCACAGCGATGGTTATCCCACTCCACAAAGGGGGAACCACCATGGACCCTGGGAACTACCGCCCCAATAGCCTAATGAGGCTGGTCTGCAAGGCCATGGAATGTATGTATCATCATGGAACTTATAAACAAAGATATTGGTAATCTCCAAACTCTAGACCCCACCCAGTACGGGTTTGTAAGAGGCAGATCATGTCTCCTAAACCTGAAAGACTTCTTTGAAGCAGTCACTAAAGCCGTAGACAAGGGTAAGGTGGTTCACACAGTCTATCTAGATCTCGCCAAGGCTTTTGACACCATCCCCCACTCTGGAATTATAGATAAACTCACTAAACTAGATTTAAATCCCTATGTCACAAGATGGGTTGCCAACTGGCTCACTGACAGAGCCCACACTGTGAAAGTAGCAGACTCCAAATTCAACTTCAGTCCAGTGACAAGTGGAGTACCACAGGGTTCTGTCCTGGGTCCTCTCCTGTTTGGTATCTACTTTTCTGAAGTACAGGCCAACACAGAAGGTCTTTGGCTAATGAAGTTCGCAGATGACTGCAAACTAGGAGCCATAATTGAAACTCCTAACAATGAGGACATCCTACAAAAGGGCCTCACTTAGACAGATGCCTGGTGTCAAAGCCATGGCCTCAAGCTCAATGCTAAAAAGTGCATTGTCATCCCCTTTGGTAAAAACTCTGTACCCATGAGCTACCACATAGGTGGTAGTGTACTTAACACTGAAAGTGTAATAAGAGACCTTGGGACACAGGTGGATAGTAGTCTCTCCTTTGATAATCACATTGCCACAGTAGTCAGGAAATCCTTCTATGTGGCACACCTCATCACAAAAGGTTTCTCATCCAGGAAAAAAGAGGTCATTGTTCCCCTCTACTTGTCACTCATTAGACCCATTATAGAGTACAATGCCCCTTTTGATATATAGCTTACAGGACATCTACAACAACTGGAAAGGCCACATAAATACCTTACAAAGAGGATTACTGGCCTCAAACAGATACCCTATGCAGACTGTCTCAAAAAACTCCAGCTTTACTCCTTTCCATATCGCTTACTCAGAGGCGATCTCTGCCTAACATGCAAAGCTGTGTCAGACCCAGAGCTGTTGGGCATGCTCCACTTAAAGAAATCCCAATCCCTCCGAGCTACACACTGTAGTGACCTAAACCTTGCCACCACAATAAACAGAACATGCTGGAGAGATTGATTCCTGCCCCAGAGACTTTCCATACACTGGAATAAACTACCTATCTATATCAAACAAAGCTCCTCATTAGCACTCTTCAAGAAAAATCTTGATGATTGGATGGGAAATAGGAAATTCACCCCAGGGATCACCTCTGTGGCTCTGCACGACAGGGGCACAGGAAAATAATTTTCTTGGGTGGCGAAATCCAGGGTACCTTTTTGGCTAGGCTTGTATAGGTCTTAGGGCTTATAACCTAGTGCCTGCCTATGAACCTATGAATTTGATTATCTTTCTATTTCATTTTCTTTAAATCTCCAAGCTAAGAATTTCTCTGCCTTCTATTCTTGTCTTCAAAAGAATGTCTTTCTGCTAATCAACTCTGCTTGTATTCTTCCTATTTCTCACACTTCTGTATTACATTTCTTTCCTTCTTTCCTTATCTTCATTTTGTCTACAACTGTCTTTGCTGTGTCTTTTACTGATCTCCTTCTCTAAATGTATCCTTTTCTATTTTCCATACAAGTCCTTCTGCCTGCATTACCCATCCATTTATGGCTGCTTTTAACTCTTTCCTCCACATGATTCCTATATCCTTTCTGCAGGTTTCAGATTCTCCATATAGATGCTGCTGGCTGTCTTTGTTTATTTTTCTATTCCTTTGCCCTTCACTTCACCTCACCCCACTCCACCTCCATTATTTTTTTCTCTCTAAGGCATACAACTTCACACTGTTGACAGGTTCATAATTAATTACTTGACATGCATATGTGGAGACCATTGAGAATCCTAGCCCAGTATACTAATTGCCCCAAAACACTGTCTGGTTCAATGATTTGCTCATGGTCACACAGAAGACAAATGAAGCCTGAGGGAATCAAACACTATATCTCAGGATGCAGCTCATTAACAGCTCTTATCCATAATTCTCTGTGCTAACTTATGGGAGAGATTGGTTTATATTTTTAAAATCTTCTAAGGGTCCTTACCTTTCTGGGGTAGTACTGTATTAATGGATGCCAGGTATGTGTAATTCACTTGATCACCAGTTTGGAATGATATAAATTGATCTAGTAGTCTCAAAGACAGCTGAAGCTATAATGTCTGATCAATTTTCCCCCATTCAGGCCTTGAGGGCTTGGCTTATTAGCAAATAGTTTATAGGCAGTTGGACATCTTTCACATCTTTTGGTGCTATTAACAGGCTCCAACTGGATAAAAAAGCAAAGAGCAATGAGTTTCTTTCAGGAGCTCATCAGTAATTGATAACTGTTGCACATTTTGCTTTGCCATTCACAATATAGTTACTGATAAAATCCAATTCACTTCTTAAAAATGGAAACATCATGTGTAACTGGAAGAATGGATAAACATGGAAAAAATGCTGAAATTAAAGTTGGATTCTTCCCATATCTTACCATATGAGAAGGGAATTTCAATGGTTTATTCCTCAGAGTGCAGGTCCCCATCACCCTTCTTTCTACATATAACTGAACTTTTCTGCCTGGCTAAGCTGAATTGTTGATGTACAGAATTACAATGCTTCAACTGTGCTGAATCTCAAAGCTTGCTGTTTCTACAAGCCCCCTCTAACTTTCTTAAATAGTTACTGATGTAGGTAGGTGTGGGTGTCTGTAATTTCCAGCAAGTCTAGTATTAGGTGAAATGGCACCATAAGTGAAGGGCCCAGTAGCACAACCACTCCTACGCACTACCCCACATAACCCAGTGCCCCTTCATTCTCCCCTCACAGCCTCTCCATTTTATCCAGATTATATTTTCTACCTTTTCACACATTGTGTCTTCTCTTCATTTCTTTTCTCTACATCCTTTTAACATCTCTAACTGGGCTGAACTGCACTTTTATAAATGTGGAGGAAATAACTGAATTAAGCTGGGGAGGAGGTGTCTTGAGAGTCACTTAGGCACCAGAAGCCATGGTGGATCTTGATGTTCTGAGTTCCATTTTGTATACATTTTTTCAGTCTTTTTGATTCAGTGATGCCCTGAATAAAAATCATAGGAAAGAAAAGTAATTCAGTCTTTCTCTTCAACTTTTCTTTTTTCTCCATCCTTTTTATGTACTCTAACTGGCCCAAACTGCACATTAATAAACGCAGAATATATCTGTCATTGTGTCTTGGAAGACAGGTCAATAACAAAATGCACTTTTTTTTTTTTTTTTTTTTTACCTAAACACATTCATACTGACCCTGCCCTTGACAAACTAGGTAGGTGCAAAACCAGACAGGCAGACACACAGAAACACACAGACACACACACACTGTGTGCTTATCTACATGTGAATTAGAGGAATGCCACTTCATCTATGTCATGTGTTTGGGATGTTAGAGAACATGAGAACACATGGATACACCCATACATATACAGGGAGAGCACCAACTCCTCAAAGAAGAATTCATAGCCAATAATAGTCTTGCAGATGCTCTGAGGTGAATTTTGGAGCTGTTACCACCCCCGACATTTTGAATAAATCATAACCCGAACAAAAACATAATTAAAGAAAGAAATCTTTGTGTACTCCACTTCAGTCTTTTCCTCCTGCACTCTTTCATTTGACACTAAATAGGGAATTGCATTTATAAGAACTATGATGGAAATCTGAATTAATTTGGTGGTCTGGAGCAACCCGACCCCAAGAAGCCACAAGATCATAGATGTCCTGAAGTTAATTTTAGATATTTGTTTTCCCTACAATCTTTTGGCCAAATGATGTCCTGAACAAAAATCAGTACTGAGTAAAGAAATTTAGTCTTTGTTTTCTTTCAAAGAAGAAATAAGTTGCAGCCAATCAGTTAGTGCTCAAAGCTGACAAAACACTATTTCCAAATAAAGTGAAAAAAAACAGTGCTTGAGAGGATATGTAAGCGATATCAGAGAATAGTGCCAGCCTCCTCACCACCCCCCAAAAAAAGTTGGTCACCTTCTGTGCACCATTCTGGTGCAAGTTTGGGATAAAAGTGAAAGAAGAAATGGCCCAGTCATATATTTCATGTTGCTGCTGTCATACATATAAGCAGCATGCCTCCTCATCTGTCCTTTAAAGAAAGACATCTTCTGTGTAGATCTCTGATGACAGAGTGGAATTAATTCAAGCTTATTAAATGATATATAAAAATCAATGTATACCAAAGTTTTACATTAATGGCTTTGAAGGAGATATGAGCATCTGATTACATGCATAGATCTGCAAATATGGGCCTACATGCATATCTGTTGCTCTCACCAGATCTAAACATAGTAAATGTTTTAAAACATGAGGATAAGAAGTCTGAGATGACATCCTTGCTATGTTTAGCAGAAGTGTTTTAGTGTGAAGTGGGAATGGAAATCTAACCATTAGTAGACAAAACTCAGACAGGAATTGAATGTGCCAAAAATCAAAGAAAAAATATAAGGAGATGGATCCAGATGAGAAGGAAAAATGTGGAAAATCCATAAATATAATGTCAATTACAGATATCTCCTGGTGTCTGAAATTTGATGCAGAAATTGTAAAGGAGTGGTAAAATGAATGGTTAATAGTGGTGGCTCAGGATAGTTGACTACATTAACATTCATTTACAAAATCCATTGAAAAGGAGGAGAAACAGACAAATGCAGGTTCTGTAAAAAAGAACTGCAAACAGTCGTACATCTTGTTGCTGGGTGTCATTGCAGAGGGCCTATATATTGAAAGGCACAATAACGTGGCAAGACTGTTGCACTGGGAATTGTGCAAACAATACAAAATAGAAGTAGTTGAGAAGCACTGGAAATATGAACCACAAAGCTTTACAGAGAATGATGAAGTGTATATAACATGGGTTCACCAGTTCCCAACAATTAAAAAAATAGATGTGAGAAAACCAAATTTGGTAGTCCATTAAAAAAAGACAAAAGTAGCATTAATTATTGAAATCACTGCACCCAGTGATTACAGCGTCTTACATGAAAGAGGCACAAAGTCATAACATTTCAGGATTTGCAGGTAGAAAAAGATCAATGCGGAGACACTAGTCTAGCTTGGGCAGGGCAAAAAGGGCAACTGCCCAGTTGCAAAGAGTTGTGGGCATGTGATCAGCTGATCCCAAGCTCTAAAGCTTTTAAAAACTGGTATTGCATTTTGGTCAAACCTGAGCACTATAAAGCTCCATGTGTGGTCTATAATGTAGCAACTTCTTGCAACATTGTAGCAAGCAGTTTGCTACAGTTTAAAAATCTCATTTTTTTTAACTAAACCTGGGTGCTGTAGCTCTTCATGCAGTCAGACTATAAACTGTATAAAACTGCTTGCTACATTTGTAGTAAGCAGTCTGCTACAGTTTATAAGAAGAAATGTTTTTTCTTTTGACTAAATCATGAGCACCACAGTACTCTTTTGCAGACAAGGTATAAAGTGTAGCAGATGTTTGCTACATTTGTAGCTAGCAGTTTGCTACAGTTTATAAGAAGAAATGTTTTTTTTTAACTAAAACATGAGCACCATAGGACTCCATGCAGGGAGGGTATAAACTCTAGCAACTGTTTGTTACATTTGCAGCAAGCAGTTTACTACAATTTAAAATAAGAAATTAGCATTTTTTAATGTTTTTTGTTCAAGGAGGGCCAGGGGCAGGGCACAAAAACAGGACCTGACTGGCTGAGCAGAAGGGAGGGGAATGTGTGTTGGACAACTGATGACATGGTTGGTGTGCCAGTAGAAGGAATGTCTGTTCACTTGTAGAGCTGAGTAGCGTAGGGCACAGGTTCATAGTACCGGCAGCGGACACTAATTCAGCCAGCTACACTTCTTAGTGTTAGAAAAATACGCAGACAGTTCCAACAGAAGTAGAAGCTATGAGTCTAATAAAAGGAATTTACAGTTGTAGTTTGATATGCTACCAATGAGTTTAACCCCACATGAATTACAGTGCAAGACAATGTTGAACACATTGCATGTGATGAGAAGAGTGGTCTTGCCTAACATCAAAGACTAAAGCAATATTAAGTTAATGAACTATAATTGTACCCTCTAAGAACAAGAACAAAACAGCAAAAACAAGGCTCCAGCTTCTTATAATGCTGACTGCTTTAATGGTACACAAGCGCTTTCACTAGATGCTTCATCAGGTGTATCACAGACATTAATTCCACACCTTTTTATACCAAATTACATGACTATTTCACTAGTATTTAAAGATACATTATCATAAAACATCTTAATTTATTGCCTTACTTTAATAAACATATAATTGTTAAAAACATAAAAACATACAAATATACCAAAAATGCATACATGATATATATAACAAACAACTTTTATCTTTGTAAGGGTGTCGAGTTATTGAGATAGTCAACAAAATCAATGCAGCACACAAAGGTACCAAGTAGAGGTAGTCAAACCCAAAGCACGAAACTTGAATATTACAAAATAAAGTCCATCATCTATAAGACTTCTATACTTCAATTCCTTTAACTCATTGTGCACTTTATCTATCATTCTCTTAACAAACATACTTGTAATAGACTGGTAAAACTGTGAGTCTCTCAGCAAGGCATGCATTTTCTTGTCATAATCTGACTTGTTCAAAATTACTATTTGCCCTCCCTTATCAGCTGGTAAAATCATGATAGAGGGATTATTTTGTAAACTCAACATTGCTGCATATTCCTGTTTAGTTAAATTTTGTCATTTGTTCCTGTTATTCTTATGCTTCTGCACATAATATAAATTGTATATATATTCTAAACACAACTGCTCAAAAGCATTAATCAATGAATTCTGTTTAGGTATAAATAAACTTGGTTTCTTAAAAATAAATGCATAATTATCTGTGCCATTGTCATACATTACTTTAAGCATCAGGTTCCGTGTAAACATTTTAGCATCTAATACAATTTCAGTAATGCCAGTGTCTGCTGTAGGATAAAGTACACAATGAGTTAAAGGAATTGAAGTATAGAAGTCTTATAGATGATGGACTTTATAATTATTTTGTAATATTCAATCCTACTACTTCTAATATCCAGGGTTTGCCAAAAATACATAAACGTAAAACAAATCCCCCTATGAGACCTATAGTAGCTGGGAAGAACTGGTGTACGGAGTCCATTTCAATATTCGTTGAGAAACAACTTAAGAGCCTACTGAATAGGTCTCCACATATTCTTAGGGACATGGAATATTTTGTTAGAGACCTTTATGATTTTTTTGTTAGTAGAGAATCGGAAATTAAGGAAAGTCTATTGGTCACATTAGATGTTGTTTCCTTATTTACAGTAATTCTCAATGAGGTTGGGATTAAAAGTGTTACAAAATTGTTGAATGAAAGTGGAATGTATAGTAGGGACAAAATTGAATTAATAGAGATTCTTTTAAATCTTGTCCTTGAAAATAACATCTTTATGTATAGAGACAGCATATACTGGCAAAGGAATGGAATCGCAATGGGCACATCTTGCGCTGACAGTTATGCAAATGCCGTAATGCTTGTATAGGAAACAGAAAATATTGATAAAGGTCCATTGCAACAGAAAGTCCTATTTTTTCGTAGGTTCGTGGATGACCTTTTTCTTTTATGGAAAGGGACACCATTAGAGTTAACTGATTTTGTTGACTATCTCAATAACTCGACACCCTTCCTCAAGTTTACTGTTAATTTTTTTAGATTTAACAGTTACTAAGGATAGTATAGGTAATCTGAGCATGAAAATCCATAGAAAAGAATGTCATGTTAATAAACTTTTGTGCAAAGATAGCATGCATCCGAATTTTGTTTTCAGGAATGTTAAACAAAATCAGTTTACAAAGCCTCTAGATTAAATGCCAAACAAAGTGACTTTGAGCAACAAATGCTTGTAACAAGTTCCGAATTGAAAGAAAGGGGATATGATGAAAATATGATACATAGTAGAATGAAACAGGTAGAAAAGCTAAGAGACACAAGGGCGAGACCATATTTTTCAGAAAATAAGGAAAAAGACAAGAGCAAGGAGGATTCAAAAGGCAGGAGCAATATGAGAGCATGTTTGAGTTATTGTAGAAATATAATGGACTATACAAGAATTATTAATAAGCACTGGAATATTTTAACTGCAGATGGTCAACCACAGTTTACATACACAAACAAAAAATCTCTGAAACAGCGATTATGTACTGCTAGAGATGATAAGAGAATTGATGACTTTGTAGGAACTAAATCATGTAATAAGTGTAAATATTGTGATTTTATAGCTGAGGAGAAAGAGTTTAAACATCCTGACTCAGGTGAAATCTTTTGTTTAAAGACCAATGCTGATTGCAATACCTGTCATGTTGTTTATTTAGCTACCTGTCAGTTATGCAACAAATTTTATGTTGGTAAAAAGGATAGATCTTTAAAAGAGAGAATCAGAGAACATGTTTACCGTATCAAGAAAAACAGCACTTTTAATGCTCTTGCCAAGCATGTCTCTGAGATGAATGAGCAACATCATTTTACATTTATGGTATTAGGAAGGAGCTATGATAGCAAAAGAGGGGGAGATATTAGAAATAAGACTGAAGAGATGGAGGTCAATTGGATAGTGAGGCTTAGAGCAAATGTAGGACATGGTCTTAATGACCATATACCTATGAGACCTATTTTAAAGAATAGACCCTTACAAAGATAAAAGTTGTTTTTTATATATATATAATTTACGTATTTTTGGTATATTTGTATGTTTTTATATGTTTTTAATATGTGTTTTTAACAATTATATGTTTATTAATGTAAGGCAATAAATTAAGATGTTTTATGATAATGTATCTTTAAATACTAGTGAAGTAGTCATGTGATTTGGTATAAAAAGGTGTGTAATTAATGTTTGTGATACACCTGATGAAGCATCTAGTGAAAGCGCTTGTGTACCATTAAAGCTGTCTGCATTATAAGAAGCTGGAGCATTGTCTTTGCTGTTTTGTTCTTGTTCTTGGATTTGTATCAGTATTCTGCAAAAATACCTGGTTATTGCTAGGTTGTTTTTTCGTATAATTGTACCCTGACTTAGGAATGGGGTCCATTCCTGTCATGGTATTATAAACCCAAAAGACTTGGAGAAATTAAACTGAGAGAACTAAATTAATAGCATTAAAAGAATAATTGATGTACTCAGTCAGCACCCTCTTCAAACAGAGCCTAACAACTGGCTTTTTTCCAAGGGAGTGGCACCCAGCAGCTGTGATGCCATATCACTGACTTCAGGAATTTAAGGCCTATCTGTCTTTTATGAAAAGCCAAGGAGCGTATTATTATAACTGACATCATTAAGAATGATATCAAAATGTTACCAGATTCAACCCCAGTAGTTTGGCTTTGTCAAGGGTAGATCCAGTCGAATTAATTTCTTTGACATAGTTATTCAAGCTGTAGACTGTGGACAATCTGTCCAGACAGACTACCTTGACCTCATCACAGCATTTGATACCATATCACCTGTAAATATAATAAACAAGTTAAAATAGCTTCAAACTGACATTTGCATATTTCAATGGGTAGCCAGATGGCTTAGGGACAGTACACTCATGGTAAAAGTAAGGGGTGTATCCTCAGAGTACATGAAGGTACTGGGCCCTCTGCTACTTCTTATCTACCTCTCAGATCTCCACTTATCAGATTAGGATCTCTGACTAATAAAGCTCACAGATGATTGTAAATTGAGATTAAGCCCTCTCTGACATATAGGCAATCCAGCAAGACCTTGCACTTGTCAATAGCTTATAAACCATAAATGGGTTCAAATTAAGTGCCAAAAGTGCAACATTGTAACATTTGGTAAACACTGCATAGCTCAAGCCTACAGCATAGGTAACACACCACTACTGAATGAAAGGACAAAAGAGATAGATACCTGGATGAACAGTTCAAGCACACTTGAGCATCACATTGCTATAGTTGCTAGAAAATCATGTTACTATACATACCTCATAGCAAAAGACATTTCTTGCAGATTGAAAGAAGTTCTCACCTCCTTGTACTCGGTACTGATTAAACCCATCATTTAGTACAATGCCCCCTTTGGCATGTTACCACACTAAGCATATCAGGTGATTGGAAAGATTCCCGACGTTTGTAACTAAAAAGCTCAAAGACCTAATTGATATGAACTTCCAAGAAAGACTGGAGGCTTTATCGATACACTAATTTTCAAACTGACTCTATAGAGGCACACTCTACCTTGTTTATGGTGCTAAGAGAGATCGAGAAGTACAAGGACACTTACATTTTCATAAATCAAGCAGTCCTGCTAACCCTAAAGCAAGCTATCTACATCTACTTCTACAAGTAAATAAGACAAGGAAGAGAGAGTTTTGTCATGCAGCACCTACCTCTTCTTTGAAACAAATGTCTTCTCCAAGTTAAACATTGTGATGCATTATCTGGTTTTAAAAAGGGTCTGAACAACTGGATGGGTATTCATAAATTCATCCATGCTATGACTGGACTAGACTAGCCTGTCTTGAAAACAGAGGCAAGGCCTAAGGGTGGGTACTGGCAAGGTGGAAATGACTGCATTGCTCATTTACCTTATAGCTCATTTGATCGCATTATCCTATAAAGTTAAGTAACAATTGGCTATAGTAATATATTTCTGTTTGCTGCTGTCAGAGATATATAGTCACAGCATTCTTTCATACCTTTATCCCAAAATGATAGCTACCTGTGTACATGTAGGATGCTTGATTATAAAGAACATGGGAAACATAATTAGCCCAGTAATGTATTCCAATGCTCCCAGACAATGCACTGCTGCTAAACAAGATATGGTAACCTTCTGGGCAAACATCTTGATATCAGATTGTGAGGAAGATTAAAGTAATAATAAACACACTGTCCCCATCCTCCATACAAGCTATATAAACCTTCTGTTAAAACATCCAACGTTTAATTGTGAACAATGAAAAAAGAATGGCTACACTGGTAATAGTCCCCACATAATCTGGAGTGACCCTCTGTATATTTTTGAGCATACCCAGCTTTAGAATAGGTGGGGAGTAGGTTAGAGGTTTAGGATGCATCTCCTAAGTATGTGTCAAAATCTCAATATACAACTAGGGGTGTGGGAAACACCAGTTTCCCAGAAGCTTTGAGGTCCAGATATTCAGTGATGCTTTTTATTCTTCATTCTTGGAAGATGGTATTCTTTATTTTTCATTGCTACCCAAATGACTGTATGTGCCTTCTAATATTATGTGTGCCTACAGATAAAATTGGTAGTGATACTTTTTTTTTTTAAATGTGCACTTTAATTTTAACATTGACATGCAAGATCTTTGGTAGTAATACGTTTTTCAAATGCGCACATTAACAATCACATGTCAGGTCTATAACAAGACACACTGATGATTTTATTTTTCAGATGAGCACCGTAACAAGGCAGGTATATCACAAGATGCGCATGCACAAATGACATACTCACATTTCAGTCTTCTATACATCCAGCTAGTGATATCGAGTCACATCTGAGTCCTATATTGCCCCCTGAAACAGTGGAAACTAACAACAAAATTTGCTTGGCAAGTAGGGAAAGGAAGTAGATCACCAGGCCTGTCTTCTGTAACATATACACACAGCCTACTCACAACTTAGGGTTGCCAATTCAGCTACTATGTGTGTTTAATATGTGGGCCGAAACCTGAGTGCCCAGAGAAAACATACATAGAGACAATGAGGACATATAGGCCTTGCAGAGAAAGCAACCCAGTCAAGAACTGAATCAGAGAACTTCTTGTTGTGAGGAGACAATATTACTCACCGCACCACCATCTTTCTAGTTACATATGTTTACCTTCATGCAAACTGGCGGAATGCCTTTTTACCTATGGCAGATCTTTAAGATTCTAAAGGAAATCAAAATAGCTGGAGAAAACCCAATCAAAAACAGTGAAGACATGTAGTTTCCACACAGTAGGAATAACATCCAATAACTCAACTAGAGAAGAAAGCACTGTGACAGAGCTACTCACTGCACCATGCTACTTGCTGTGCCAGCTGGCCTGTGGTACTTGTCTTCACATAAATTCAGCTCAGATCCTGCAACAGACTCCCACAGAGATAACCACATATTGTGCACATGTCTGAAGTTACACAGTGATATAAAATAAAAGAAAGTAAAGTCAGCTCGTCATTCTGAGATACATGGTGACATTCTTCAACCCCAAATATACACTCACACGCACGCACACACACACACACACACACACACACACACACACACACACACACACACACACACACACACACACACACGTCACTGTAATTATCATTTTTTGTTTGTGATTTCAGTGAAATACAATACATGTATGATAATAGTAATTATAATAATAATGGCTGTAATGCATACACAGCACAACCACATAGTAATCAGTCACTGTATAAGCATTTTCAACCTTATAGTGCAAGAATCTGGAACAAAGCCAAAATAAAGGGGAGACAAAGGCTCAAAATTAAGACAGATTTTAAATATTGCCCTTATATACCTAAGGCATTGCTAGAATGAAGAGTTTTGCATTAGCACTCATTTTTGAAGAACATGAAGTCTAAAACAAATTATACAGTGACCCCCCCCCATTAATATTGGCCAGCATGCCTGTTGTAAATCCCACAATATACCAACGGAAAAAAGTCCGGTCTCCCAGACTTTTTTTGTTAGTATAAAGTGTCCAAAACCTTTTTTTTAAAGTAAAAAGAAAAAAAAACAGAGCAACAGAGACTTTCTTTTCTCTGTTGCTTGTGTTTCAAAGCCTTGATGTACGGGGTATGCATAGGAACTCAAGTTCCATACGCATGTGCAGTACATCAACACAAGGAAGCAGTATACCACCACCAGTGGAAGAACAGTAATGCATCATTATACAAAGACGTTATTTAAGAAAAGTAAGTTTTTTTTTTTCTTAAATAATGTCATTGTATAATAGCAATAACTGACTGTGGTATATTAAAATTTACCCACAGCTGGCTTTATTTAATCACTCGGACTTCACCCTCTTGATGAAAACAAGCCAACCGTGGGTAAATCTTCAATATACCACACCATGTCATCAGTTATTGCTTAAGTATCTGCCATTTAGTGACTGCAACTCTCAATGACTTAACAAAAAGCCACACATTTTATGAGTAACAGACCAAAACTATGAGGAAACAACAGTGACATCCTTTAGTTTTAATCTTGCTGTCACACAAATGCATGCTGTTTTAGCCCACATGAAAAAAGACAAAATATGCAGCTCCTTTTAGCAGACTCCTTTTATATCAATGTCACATCTTGCACTGTTTTGCAATGCTCATAATAATCTAGTTGCCTGGCAGGGTAAAAAAAAATAATAAAACTTACTTGCTTAATATCTAGATTGTCCTGAAAAAGGTAGATTCCACTACTGTTTGAATTGTCCTTACCAGCATCCCATTTAGTCTAGAGGACAAAACTTCCACACTTGTGAGTTCATTCTACCCACAAGCTACACCACAAATCCTGATTCACTGTGTAAGTCATGGGTGGAACCCAGCTGGAAGGGAAGCAATTTGTGTCATTTCCTTTATAGGGCAACTACCACTGGCATGGCAACAGTGCTTATTCTCACTTGCAAAAAAAAATAAACAATATAAGCAAATAAATTAAAAGAAATGTCTGCCATAAAACAGCTCTTGGCTAAATTGCTCTCAAGGCTGCCACCTAGTTTACCTAGGCATAAGACCAGCTATGCCTCCTAGTAATATAGCTTTTGTCCACTAGCACCAGGTCTGCAAATCTCATTTTTAAGAATCGCACCTGATCATTATAAGGGTACTCACTAATGGGTTTGTAAACTTAATGCCCTTCCTGATTTTTCTTATAAGATCTACTTCTTTCAGTATTAGGAAATCCATTCTATAAATCCTAGTTTGCTTTGTGACTACCACCATATCAGGGCGTGGTAAGAGCACATGATGGGTTACAGTGGCAATAAGAATCTCTACTGATTTAGCACATGGAGGTAGCTTACCAGATAAGAACTACTAATCCATTCTATTGGCGTTCATACTCATTGAAGTGGTAAATGTATTTCCTTGATTGAGGAGTACAAATTTCTGCTTACATCAAATCAATAGTGTATCAACCATGTTCTGAGAAATGATTATCAGATTAAATATGCTTTTCAGAGAACAGTACTGCTTTATATGTACACTAAAACATGTGTAAACTCTTTGAGAAATCAGTGTTATGTTATGACTGTACAGTAACCTCTCATTTAACTGGAACTCAAGCAACCAGAAAAAACTCGAAGAAATACAGTACAATTTTAATATGTCGTACTTTCTGTTTTCCCCTGCAGAAACATAACTTAAGTTTTTAGAGTTTTAGAGTTTTAAAAAGGAAGATAGGAATAAGTTCCCTCTCTCCCCAACCTATGAACAAGTCAAACCAAACAAATAGTATAGGGTACAGTATTAGTCAGGCCTATTTTTAATAGTAACTCTCAAGCAACCAGAAACTACAGTTATCCAGCATCTATCAATCCCGATGGGTGCCGGTTAACTGAGAGTTTACTGTACACACAACAGGTTATCAGTGGTCCCTTTGGGGCTGGGTGTTGGCATAGTGGTTTAGGTGTTTACCTTATAGACACAAGACTTCATTCTTACTTTTGAAAGGTAGAGGTTTGGTGAAATTGTTTAGGTCTGTTCCTCACAAATACAAGATAAAGGGTTTGATTTTGACCTCTGCTTATAGGCTCGCTTGTAATAGTCTGCGGCCTGATAGCCAAATTTTTGGGTCTATATCAGAACATCGAAGCTTTAAAACTTCGAATGTTCTAATATCGACCCGTTTTGAGCGAACGCTAAAAATAGTGAAGCTGCAGAACACTGAATTCTTTCCTAGGGAAAGAATTTGGTTGGCCAGTTCTGTGGCTTCGCTATTTTCAGTGCTGTGGTGGAAATTTACAGGTCGGGTTCAGGTAAGTGTGCGATTGTGTGGTTGTTAGGATTAGGGCATGGGTTATGTGAGTTAGGGTTAGGGCACGGGTTAGGTGAGTTAGGGTTAGGGCATGGCTTCGGTGAATTAGGGTTAGGGGCGGGTTAAGTGAGTTAGGGTTAGGGCGCGGGTTAGGTGAGTGTGCGATAGTGACGGACCTTAGGGTTAGGGTTTGGGTTAAGGTAAGTGGATAGATAGTAGTGTATGTATAGTTTAGTGTAGGGTTAGTTGTAGGATTATAAGTGTTTGTGTGTGTATTGATGTTTTTTTAGGTGTGCTTGTGTTGTGTGTATGTTTTTCGGAATAGCGAATTTTTTCCCAAGGAAAAAAATTGCTGTTCTGAATGTTCGATATCATGAGGTTTAGATATTTTAGGTTCAATTAAATAGCACTAATATCAAACAACACGTCAAAAAAACTATTCAAAAGGTAGTATGGCAGGCAGGAGCTAGAAAACACAATGCAGCAGCCGGTAATAGCGTAAGATAGATTTAATTTCCGCTTTCGTCACAACTTCATCAGAATACAAATAATCATGACACTAAAACAGTTTAAATAGCTAACTCAATTAAAAAATCAATTAAGTAATCTATATGAATAATAACATAAATACATAAGTATATACAAAAAATGAACTCTCAAACATTAAAATAAGCCCTTAAATCTATACCATGATATTTATTGATGGTTAATTTTCCGTTTTTAAAAACATTTTAAATTTATACTCTCATTGAGACCAGGATAGGCATCTGCCTTCAATCTGATCTGCCATAAACATTCCCTTTGCTCAATATAGTTCTTAAAATCCCCAGCCCTATTATCTGGTTTGCATTTTTCTAGTACTGAAAATAAAAATTTATTAAATGTGGCACATGAAATAGAATGCTTGTATAGGGCGTTGTTGTGATCCTTAACTTTGATTGCATATAAATGTTCTTTAATACGGGTAGCTAAAGACCTAGATGTCATTCCCACATAGAATCCGGGGCAAGAAGAGCAAATGCTAACATAAACCACTCCAATAGTATTACAGTCAATGAAATCAGAGACTGGAATAATTCTGTCAGAAGTAGCGATGTTAATATAGGGACCCTCAGCTATATATCTGCAAATGTGGCAATTATGACAACGGAACATTCCTGTTTTATTAATCAAAGTAACTGAATCAATAGTATGATGTTTTCTAGTATGTTTTTAATGTGTTCGTTTGAAACACAAATTTTGGATCTTTACCAACTAATTTAAAAATATCTCTGTTTCCTTGTATGACTTTCCAGTTATTCTGAATAATGTTTTGGATCCTGTAGTTGTCAACACTCATATCAAAGGAACAAATAATGTCATTATTCATGTTTTGTTTTTTACCATGAATAAAAACTGTATGGGTATCGTGTAATATAGCAGGATAATGAGTCACTCTTTTATTAAAAACTTCCTCACCAGTTTTAAACAACAATTCCTCATTATATCCTCGTTGCTGGAATAAATGTGTAATGAAGTGAAATTCAGAAACCAATACATCAGGTTTAGTGGTCATTCGACAAGCTCGAATGAACTGCCCTCTTGGGATGTTTTTCTTCATGTGTAAAGGATGTCCACTTTTGTTGTGTAAATAACCATTTGTAAAGGTTTCTTTTCTATATATTTTGCTGTGGAATATATGTTCATCCTTATCCCACCATATATGGGTATCTAAAAATTGACTGCAAGTCCTGCTTCACCTAATGTAAACTTAATGTACCCAGAAAGAATTAATTTTGTTAAGAAACAATTGTACCATGTCTCTGTTTCCTTCTATAATAAAAAACAAATCGTCAATAAATCTACAGAAAAAAAGAATATTGAAATGTTCTTTTAAAACTGGAATAAATTCTAATTCCCACCATGCCATTACAAGGTTAGCAAAGGCAGGTGCTGCCGATGACCCCATGGCTACGCCACGCTTTTGTCTGTAGTATGCCTTACCAAACATAAAAAAATTATTCTCTAGAATGATTTCTATAAATCTACATATAACATTAATGAGGGAATTGTTAAATAAATTCTTAATAACTAAATAACTACGGACAGCTTCGACCCCTTCGTCATGGGGGATACAAGAGTAAAGAGAAATAACATCTACAGTTAACATGACATGTTTAGAATCATCAAATGTATCAGTGGAAAGATTGTTGGAGAAAACTTTAATTTTTTCTAGAAAATGCCAAGAATCTTGGATGTAAGATACGTTCTCACGAATCAATGGTCCCAACAGGGCATCAACAATTAAAGAAATTCCTTCGGTTACAGAATGAGGGGAAGATACAATGAGACGTAAAGGTGGATTAGAAATATTTTTGTGAGTTTTAGGAACTCCAAAAATAACACCAATTTTGGGTTTATCAATCAAACAAAAATTATATAATTTTAAATTAATCTCACTAGTCATTAAGGCATCATATAAATATGAATGCACTACTCCAAAACTTTTCAAAATCTCATAATAAGGTACAGATTCATATTCATTAATGTCATTTAACATATCTAGCATCTTAGCATTATATTGTTCATGTTCCATGATAACTGTATTGGACCCCTTATCGCTTTTCATAAACCTGAGTGTCCCTGTGAGTGATTTTAAATTGTGTAAAGCTATCCTTTCTTGAACTGTCAAGTTGTCGTTGAAATAAATTTTTGACTTAAATAAACTATCAATGTCTTTAATACACAAATCTTCAAAAGTTTTAAGAGTGTGGTGAAGACTAGGGACATAACAAGAAGGTTTATAGAGACATTTATTAGATACAGGAATATCATGCATCAAAAAGGATAGATTTAATTTTCTAGTGTATTTTTTCAAATCTATTATAGTTTTTCCAAAATTAGCCCTTTTATACGGAATAAAACTAAAACCATAACTGAGCACTGCTAGTTCAAACTTACTAAAGGAATGGTTAGACAAATTAATGATACCAAAACCATCAATATTAACCACATCATTATTTAACATTCGTCCCCCGACGAATTCGAGCCCAAAAAAGTACGGCTCCTAGTCAAAATAGTACTTTTTGTATTGTCTGTGTCTTGACCTTTCTTTTTGTTCTTATGACAATTAATGGACTCATTTAAGTCAGTATGCCGTTTGGTGTTGTTTACCAAACTGGAAATGGAACGACAATCAGAGTTCCCATTAGTGGAACCCTTAATGCCGTTACAGTCAACTTGTCTGTCCGTTTGTTTGTCTTTTAGAATGTCAATACAAGACGAGCCTGATACCAGCGGCGGAAATTCAACATTATAGTTGCTAGAATGTTTATTATCAGCAACTATACTAGATACAATAGACTGTTTGTTTGTAACCGCTTCTGTTCGGTATCGTGTGTTGGAAGAATATCCTTGCGAACGAAAGTCACGGTTCCGTAAATTAGGTACAAACTGACTGTAAGCTGTTTTATTACGATAGCAGGCAATGTCCCTCTCCATTTTGGACTGTTTTCGGTTGGTTACTACTTTTGCATGCTCAAATAACTCTTTAGTAAAAAAACAATATAAAGAGTTGAAGTCACTACTTATCATACGTTGTTTGAGACCAGTCTCAACTTCCTTAATGTCGTTAAGTATCAAAGACATTTTTTCTGTATTATTATCAATAAGCAACTGCAAAAAGCGAAGGCCCGCTTCGTTAAAGAAAGTAGTCAAAGACTCAAACATGGGATGGTCCACTCCCACTCCGTTTGGGCATTTAAAAAAACGCAAGCCCTTGGGGACTATTCCTAATTCTATACATTTTGTAAAATAGCAGTTTTCTAAATCTAAGGATTTGTACCTTTTTAAAAGTTTAAGTAGAAGGTCTCGCTGTGTGTTTGTATAGTTGTCATCGTTCAATAACGAATTCCGTTTGTACATGTTAAAAGGATTGTCATTGCGGTTTAGTAATCCCGTACAGTTAGTGTTATTAATTCCTTCAATGCTGTTAGCCGTTCCTGGATTAGCAGTTGTTCGTCGGTCTGAAAAAGATGAACCACTCAGATGAATTGCTGTCGGTAATTCCTCATCCGCCCCGATTGGACTAGGCGCATCACTGGAACCTGTAGAGTTGCTGGCTTTCGCCACAAGAAATTTTAACGAACATTGTATGTCCATTAGAGTTGAAATAAGCAGGCGGTTCACTTTATCAGTTCCTCTGTCGAATTTGGACGTCGGTGTAGAATGCACCGAAAGATTCATCATAGTATCATCCGCAACGTCTGCCATGGAAGACGAAACAAATAAGAACACTAATATCAAACAACACGTCAAAAAAACTATTCAAAAGGTAGTATGGCAGGCAGGAGCTAGAAAACACAATGCAGCAGCCGGTAATAGCGTAAGATAGATTTAATTTCCGCTTTCGTCACAACTTCATCAGAATACAAATAATCATGACACTAAAACAGTTTAAATAGCTAACTCAATTAAAAAATCAATTAACAATCCTTTTAACATGTACAAACGGAATTCGTTATTGAACGATGACAACTATACAAACACACAGCGAGACCTTCTACTTAAACTTTTAAAAAGGTACAAATCCTTAGATTTAGAAAACTGCTATTTTACAAAATGTATAGAATTAGGAATAGTCCCCAAGGGCTTGCGTTTTTTTAAATGCCCAAACGGAGTGGGAGTGGACCATCCCATGTTTGAGTCTTTGACTACTTTCTTTAACGAAGCGGGCCTTCGCTTTTTGCAGTTGCTTATTGATAATAATACAGAAAAAATGTCTTTGATACTTAACGACATTAAGGAAGTTGAGACTGGTCTCAAACAACGTATGATAAGTAGTGACTTCAACTCTTTATATTGTTTTTTTACTAAAGAGTTATTTGAGCATGCAAAAGTAGTAACCAACCGAAAACAGTCCAAAATGGAGAGGGACATTGCCTGCTATCGTAATAAAACAGCTTACAGTCAGTTTGTACCTAATTTACGGAACCGTGACTTTCGTTTGCAAGGATATTCTTCCAACACACGATACCGAACAGAAGCGGTTACAAACAGTCTATTGTATCTAGTATAGTTGCTGATAATAAACATTCTAGCAACTATAATGTTGAATTTCCGCCGCTGGTATCAGGCTCGTCTTGTATTGACATTCTAAAAGACAAACAAACGGACAGACAAGTTGACTGTAACGGCATTAAGGGTTCCACTACTGGGAACTCTGATTGTCGTTCCATTTCCAGTTTGGTAAACAACACCAAACGGCATACTGACTTAAATGAGTCCATTAATTGTCATAAGAACAAAAAGAAAGGTCAAGACACAGACAATACAAAAAGTACTATTTTGACTAGGAGCCGTACTTTTTTGGGCTCAATTAGTGGCGGGGACGAATGTTAAATAATGATGTGGTTAATATTGATGGTTTTGGTATCATTAATTTGTCTAACCATTCCTTTAGTAAGTTTGAACTAGCAGTGCTCAGTTATGGTTTTAGTTTTATTCCGTATAAAAGGGCTAATTTTGGAAAAACTATAATAGATTTGAAAAAATACACTAGAAAATTAAATCTATCCTTTTTGATGCATGATATTCCTGTATCTAATAAATGTCTCTATAAACCTTCTTGTTATGTCCCTAGTCTTCACCACACTCTTAAAACTTTTGAAGATTTGTGTATTAAAGACATTGATAGTTTATTTAAGTCAAAAATTTATTTCAACGACAACTTGACGGTTCAAGAAAGGATAGCTTTACGCAATTTAAAATCACTCACAGGGACACTCAGGTTTATGAAAAGCGATAAGGGGTCCAATACAGTTATCATGGAACATGAACAATATAATGCTAAGATGCTAGATATGTTAAATGACATTAATGAATATGAATCTGTACCTTATTATGAGATTTTGAAAAGTTTTGGAGTAGTGCATTCATATTTATATGATGCCTTAATGACTAGTGAGATTAATTTAAAATTATATAATTTTTGTTTGATTGATAAACCCAAAATTGGTGTTATTTTTGGAGTTCCTAAAACTCACAAAAATATTTCTAATCCACCTTTACGTCTCATTGTATCTTCCCCTCATTCTGTAACCGAAGGAATTTCTTTAATTGTTGATGCCCTGTTGGGACCATTGATTCGTGAGAACGTATCTTACATCCAAGATTCTTGGCATTTTCTAGAAAAAATTAAAGTTTTCTCCAACAATCTTTCCACTGATACATTTGATGATTCTAAACATGTCATGTTAACTGTAGATGTTATTTCTCTTTACTCTTGTATCCCCCATGACGAAGCTGTCCGTAGTTATTTAGTTATTAAGAATTTATTTAACAATTCCCTCATTAATGTTATATGTAGATTTATAGAAATCATTCTAGAGAATAATTTTTTTATGTTTGGTAAGGCATACTACAGACAAAAGCGTGGCGTAGCCATGGGGTCATCGGCAGCACCTGCCTTTGCTAACCTTGTAATGGCATGGTGGGAATTAGAATTTATTCCAGTTTTAAAAGAACATTTCAATATTCTTTTTTTCTGTAGATTTATTGACGATTTGTTTTTTATTATAGAAGGAAACAGAGACATGGTACAATTGTTTCTTAACAAAATTAATTCTTTTTCTGGGTACATTAAGTTTACATTAGGTGAAGCAGGACTTGCAGTCAATTTTTTAGATACCCATATATGGTGGGATAAGGATGAACATATATTCCACAGCAAAATATATAGAAAAGAAACCTTTACAAATGGTTATTTACACAACAAAAGTGGACATCCTTTACACATGAAGAAAAACATCCCAAGAGGGCAGTTCATTCGAGCTTGTCGAATGACCACTAAACCTGATGTATTGGTTTCTGAATTTCACTTCATTACACATTTATTCCAGCAACGAGGATATAATGAGGAATTGTTGTTTAAAAGTGGTGAGGAAGTTTTTAATAAAAGAGTGACTCATTATCCTGCTATATTACACAATACCCATACAGTTTTTATTCATGGTAAAAAACAAAACATGAATAATGACATTATTTGTTCCTTTGATATGAGTGTTGACAACTACAGGATCCAAAACATTATTCAGAATAACTGGAAAGTCATACAAGGAAACAGAGATATTTTTAAATTAGTTGGTAAAGATCCAAAATTTGTGTTTCGTAAGACGAACACATTAAAAAACATACTAGAAAAACATCATACTATTGATTCAGTTACTTTGATTAATAAAACAGGAATGTTCCGTTGTCATAATTGCCACATTTGCAGATATATAGCTGAGGGTCCCTATATTAACATCGCTACTTCTGACAGAATTATTCCAGTCTCTGATTTCATTGACTGTAATACTATTGGAGTGGTTTATCTTAGCATTTGCTCTTCTTGCCCCGGATTCTATGTGGGAATGACATCTAGGTCTTTAGCTACCCGTATTAAAGAACATTTATATGCAATCAAAGTTAAGGATCACAACAACGCCCTATACAAGCATTCTATTTCATGTGCCACATTTAATAAATTTTTATTTTCAGTACTAGAAAAATGCAAACCAGATAATAGGGCTGGGGATTTTAAGAACTATATTGAGCAAAGGGAATGTTTATGGCAGATCAGATTGAAGGCAGATGCCTATCCTGGTCTCAATGAGAGTATAAATTTAAAATGTTTTTTAAAAAACGGAAAATTAACCATCAATAAATATCATGGTATAGATTTAAGGGCTTATTTTAATGTTTGAGAGTTCATTTTTTGTATATACTTATGTATTTATGTTATTATTCATATAGATTACTTAATTGATTTTTTAATTGAGTTAGCTATTTAAACTGTTTTAGTGTCATGATTATTTGTATTCTGATGAAGTTGTGACGAAAGCGGAAATTAAATCTATCTTACGCTATTACCGGCTGCTGCATTGTGTTTTCTAGCTCCTGCCTGCCATACTACCTTTTGTTCAATTAAATAGCATTCACTATTTTCATCTTTCGATAACATGATATAAACGCACATTTTTACCCATGGACCACTGCCCATCAGCCCCATCTATGCATTTTCTTAATAAATTCCCAGTCATTGGCTTTAATTAAAATTAACACTCCTGGATTCCTTAGAACACTTGCTGAGACTGAAGCTCTTTATATCATCCTAAAATTCATTAAGCACTTATGCATATTTTTTGTTGTTGTTGCTGTTGTTTTTTAACAGCCTTAACTTTTGCATGCAAACTACTTCAGCTGTAAGTTTTAATAACGATCTTTACAAACCCATACATTTACAAGAATTCAACCCGTGTACATAGAGACATAAAAAAAAAAAAACATTCATAGTTCAATAAAATGAACAAATAAAAAAGCAAGCAGAAGATTGAACTCTATGTGAGTGATGTTGCTAAGCAACTGCCAAGCCTGTGAAGCAGTACTTTTGTGCCAAAATATGTACTTTGAGTGTCATTACTACACTGAGGTTTACTATTAAACAATAAATCGACTCTCACATTCTGGATGTTCCAGCGAAAAATTGTGACTTCAGCCACCACCATTGCCCTGAACTGTATTATGATTTTTTTCTCATTTGTCTGTTTATTTTGTTATGTTTTGGCTGTTTATTTATGTTATTTAAAATTCAGTTTATTAAGATCTTAAACATATTCCATCAATGTCAAAGCACCTTACTGTAGACCTTCACTGCATTACAACCATCACCATATGCCTTCACTGATGATCTGCATACCACATCATATAGATTCCTCATGTCCGTATGCCCTTTTGATTGTAACCTCTGAGAACTTGTAAAGTATTTTCACATTTATGCCATTGCTTTTTATTTCTGAGACAGTCATGACACCGTATTTGTGTGTGTGTGTGTGTGTGTAATAAGCTGTAAAACTTGTACTGTAGTATTTCCTTTATATCATTGATTGTGTTACTATACCCAGACACCGTCTGAAATAGGTCCTTGTGGATCAGTACATTATCCCAGTAAACAAATTTACATGAATAAAAAAGAAATAACTATTCTGGGTCTTTAGATGGCCAGTTCATTTTTCAATCCTCTTAACACAGAACATGTCTGAAGTTTGACTGTGATAGAAAGTGAAAGAAAGTAAAGTCAGTTTGTTGCTCTTAGATACAATGTAACATCCCACGACCCCACACATATACACATGTGCACATATATATATATGTATATATATATATATATATATATATATATATATATATATATATATATAATATATATATATATCTACACACATATATGCATAAGTCTTAGCATTTCTCATTTTGCAGTGATTTAGCAAAAATACAATATATTGGATGACACTTTTCTTGCCAGGCCAATTCAGTGACTGTTTAACTGAGATCAGGCAACAGGATAACAGAAACATTTATCCACAGACTGTCCCTGACATTGACTTTCTCAAGATCCAAAATATTTATTTCTGTTTTATTTTTTTAAATCTGTTAACTGAGGTAGAGCTGTGATCCATAAGTACCAATTTCAAGTGATGCCTAGTTTTGTTGTTGCATCTTTTTCTTAGTATTTGAAGTGTTCAGTTCTTCATTAATAGTGGCACTTCAGCCAGTGGTTCAAACACATTCTACAGAGGTACCTCAAGGCTGAAATGTTCATGAGCAGTAGCTTCCATAGGGAATCTGTAGTCTCTTCACTTGACTCTGCCAGGTCATCGGTCATTTTAGGCCAGTGTATATAAGAAATAATATTGGATGCTGGAAAGGACATAAATTCACAGAAGCTGTAATCTTAGATCTCTCAGTTATCTCTGGATCAGCTGAGCATATTTCAAGTTTTTAATAATAATAATAATAATAATAATAATAATAATAATAATAATAATAAATAACAATGAGGGGTATAAGCAGGAAATCATATTTTACACTCGGACCTCATGCTGCTACCCTCATAACCAACTATCATTTAAAAAAACGTGCTCAATCTTCAAAATGTTGCTCCTGTACATTTCAGAAAGGGGATTACTATTTTGAACTCCTGCCACCTTAAAATTAATACTTTTAGTGGAACATTCCTATCATGTAAACATGCTTGTAAAGCTTTACAGTGAACAGATTAGTTTAAACAGTTGTAAACACAGTCTGTGTTGTCTGAGCCAGAAAGTTTAGGAGATGTTTAGAAAAATGTACTAAATGATGATAATAATACCCATTTGTTAACCAGATAGGGCAACTGGACACACATTCCTTTTTATGGGCAACTGGGGAGAAATGCCTGTTTAAGTGACTTACTCAGGGTTATACAGTAGCAAAGAGGGCTGAGAGCATTAAACTCTATACCACAAAAACTATAGCCCATAGCCTTAACCCACTGCACCAACTGCCAACAAGACAGGTTGCACTTAAAACATCTTCTACAGAAAGATTTACTTTCAGAAACTGTAAAGCAGCATTAGAGAAAAAGCAGATATGGTTTTGCCCTTTCCATTTAATCAATTGGACCAAAAGATATTTAAATTTAGACGGAAGACCATTGTAATAGTGCGGCCATCATTGTATTTCCCTTAAAGAACTAAAGTGGCTAGAACTCCCACAACTCCTTTATTTTAATCAACTCACCCTCGCTCATAAACTTATTAACCACCCCCTTAACATCCCTTCCCTTCAAACCCTTCTCTAACCCGATTACTCCACTAGGCCCATAAGATCAAGCAACAAAAATCAGCTCACTGTTATCGAACCCAAATACTCAGCAGGAGAGACCATATTTTCATGTACCATATCTAAACTTTGGAACTATCTTCCACCCTCAATAACTACACTACCTTCCAGCAGCCTTTTCAAGACTGTGTTCAAATTCCACTTAAATTTGCATTGGCTTTGTCCTTGTCCTAATCCAGACTAACACCCCCAACCTTACCCCCCCCACCTAGACTCTTAACCCAACTATACTACCACCACTACTAACGGCAGTCAGAATTAGCTAGTTGTCTTTACATACTTTGTCTGACAACTTTGTTACTAATATTATAAATGACAAGAAACTATCTTAAATTGCAACATTTACTGTATATACTGTTGATAATCAATATCTTGTTATTGTATTAAAACTGACAACCTGTAATGTTGTTTACTATTGCTGCAACTTTGTATCTCTATTCATCATGTACATGATGTAGAGCTTTTCTACCCTGGCATCCGCTGAAAAAGGACCTGCATCCAGTTGGAATTCCTGATAAACAAATGTAAATAAATAAATAATAGCATACTGACAAACACAAAAGCCTTCTTTTTCTTGCTTGCTCTTGGAACACAATTTTGGTAGATCTGGATTTGTCAGCCGAAAAATGGGAATTGTCCTTCTTCCTTCTATGCATGTAGAATATGCTCCTTATCTGAATAACTGTGCCACCTGAAGATGTTTTGCTTAGGTGGTCAGCCTTCTAGACTCAGGGGTGGGGTGTGATCTGGTCAAAATTAGGGACTTTAGTAAACAATCTTCTAGGAAGGCACACACATTTCTGCTGTATGCATTGTTCCTCATCCTGACTAGTCTGAGATTGTTAAGTTATTTCTCCTTTGCTTGTACTCCACGCCTTCCATTTTTCACTTAAGGCCTTTGTAATTCACACTGGCAATCCTAGACCTGAACCAAACACACCTGTATGAGTGGCCTGATGGTTGACGGCAGAATAAACAATCATGATTCTGGCCAAAAATATTTAATTGTTTGTGATATAAGGTATCTTTTTTTTTCATTGCTGCAGTGCAATCAACTATGTGGGTTACTAACACAGAAAAAGTTTTACTTAAGTGTTGTTATTATTTTGTTGTTAAGTTGTTTATCAACATAATATGACTGAAGCAGATTGTTAGACTAATTACCGATATTTGCACAGGAGATCTGCTCATTACAAGAGTGTTATTCCAACACCCCCATTCTTTCCAATGCATGGACTGAGGTTGTCTATGCTCCAGTTTTATTCCAACACCCCCATTCTTTCCAATGCATGGACTGAGGTTGTCTATGCTCCAGTTTTATTCCAACACCCCCATTCTTTCCAATGCATGGACTGAAGTTGTCTATCCTCCAGTTTTATTCCAACACCCCCATTCTTTCCAATGCATGGACTGAGGTTGTCTATGCTCCAGTTTTATTCCAACACCCCCATTCTTTCCAATGCATGGACTGAGGTTGTCTATGCTCCAGTTTTATTCCAACACCCCATTCTTTCCAATGCATGGACTGAGGTTGTCTATCCTCCAGTTTTATTCCAACACCCCCATTCTTTCCAATGCATGGACTGAGGTTGTCTATGCTACAGTGTTATTCCAACACCCCCATTCTTTCCAATGCATGGACTGAGGTTGTCTATCCTCCAGTTTTATTCCAACACCCCCATTCTTTCCAATGCATGGACAGAGGTTGTCTATCCTCCAGTTTTATTCCAACACCCCCATTCTTTCCAATGCATGGACTGAGGTTGTCTATGCTCCAGTGTTATTCCAACACCCCCATTCTTTCCAATGCATGGAATGAGGTTGTCTATCCTCCAGTTTTATTCCAACACCCCCATTCTTTCCAATGCATGGACTGAGGTTGTCTATGCTCCAGTTTTATTCCAACACCCCCATTCTTTCCAATGCATGGACTGAGGTTGTCTATGCTCCAGTGTTATTCCAACACCCCCATTCTTTCCAATGCATGGACTGAGGTTGTCTATCCTCCAGTTTTATTCCAACACCCCCATTCTTTCCAATGCATGGACTGAGGTTGTCTATCCTCCAGTTTTATTCCAACACCCCCATTCTTTCCAATGCATGGACTGAGGTTATCTATGCTCCAGTTTTATTCCAACACCTCCATTCGTTCCAATGCATGGACTGAGGTTGTCTATGCTCCAGTTTTATTCCAACACCTCCATTCTTTCCAATGCATAGACTGAGGTTGTCTATGCTCCAGTGTTATTCCAACACCCCCATTCTTTCCAATGCATGGACTGAGGTTGTCTATGCTCCAGTTTTATTCCAACACCCCCATTCTTTCCAATGCATGGACTGAGGTTGTCTATGCTCCAGTTTTATTCCAACACCTCCATTCTTTCCAATGCATGGACTGAGGTTGTCTATGCTCCAGTTTTATTCCAACACCCCCATTCTTTCCAATGCATGGACTGAGGTTGTCTATGCTCCAGTTTTATTCCAACACCCCCATTCTTTCCAATGCATGGACTGAGGTTGTCTATGCTCCAGTTTTATTCCAACACCCCCATTCTTTCCAATGCATGGACTGAGGTTGTCTATGCTCCAGTTTTATTCCAACACCCCCATTCTTTCCAGTGCATGGACTGAGGTTGTCTATGCTCCAGTTTTATTCCAACACCCCCATTCTTTCCAATGCATGGACTGAGGTTGTCTATGCTCCAGTTTTATTCCAACACCCCCATTCTTTCCAATGCATGGACTGAGGTTGTCTATCCTCCAGTTTTATTCCAACACCCCCATTCTTTCCAATGCATGGACTGAGGTTGTCTATCCTCCAGTTTTATTCCAACACCCCCATTCTTTCCAATGCATGGACTGAGGTTGTCTATGCTCCAGTTTTATTCCAACACCTCCATTCTTTCCAATGCATGGACTGAGGTTGTCTATGCTCCAGTTTTATTCCAACACCTCCATTCTTTCCAATGCATGGACTGAGGTTGTCTATGCTCCAGTTTTATTCCAACACCTCCATTCTTTCCAATGCATGGACTGAGGTTGTCTATGCTCCAGTTTTATTCCAACACCTCCATTCTTTCCAATGCATGGACTGAGGTTGTCTATGCTCCAGTTTTATTCCAACACCTCCATTCTTTCCAATGCATGGACTGAGGTTGTCTATGCTCCAGTTTTATTCCAACACCTCCATTCTTTCCAATGCATGGACTGAGGTTGTCTATGCTCCAGTTTTCACTTCTTCCATCAGCTTATTTTCTTGTTTTGTTGCAGTAACAATTATAGCTTACTACTTTGGACATGCTGTCTCAATGAGACTGTATGATCCCTTTATTTAACATTCTTGTCTCTCTCTCTCTCTCTCTCTTTCTTACTATACTTCACACCCCTCACCCTCTTCTGCTGCCTCCTTTAGATTCTTTCTTTTCTTCATTTTCCATTCTTTTTGTACATCTTTATGTAAAATCCTTTTGCATTTTGCTCAAATTGCTGGAGTTTAAAACTATATGTAGAATCATTATCTATTAGTGTTGAAACTGTTGGGCTTTTCTTCCTCACTCCTATGCTGATTACCTGACTTTAACCAATTTGACTTTCCTAGTCAAGAAACCTTATATATAGATAAATACATGCTTGTATTACATAACATTCATGCATGTGTAATTACTTCTAAATTATGTTCTTGTTCAGTGTTATTTTGCAGTCTAATCCCATCAATTCTTTTTTTAGAACAAATTAAAATAGATGGACAGGGATGGTTTATTGAGGAACATTTAGAAACGTGCAAACTAAAATGGCAGTTGATTTTAAATGCCTGTAACAATCCTGGTTTAAATGATTTTTGTTCTATCAATTCTGTTTTGAAATTGAAGTTTTATGGTATGTAATGGGTTAATGTTTTTAGAAACTCAGTTTTCAAATGTATTGGTGATTTTGTTACATGTGACTTTTATCAGGGGGTGTAAATGGCATGTTTTCATAATTTAAACATGGTTCTGATGATGTTCTTGTGAATAAAAATGCTTAACCATTAAAGATTCTCTATCTGGAAGTGGCTCATTGGATTTTTTTTGTGGTTCTAACCTTGTATATTAACTTTGTCTTATCAAACACTTGCTTGTCTGTGCTAGAAATTCATTTTTAACACCCCCCCCACCATCACCACTACCATCAACAGGGTTGTAGCTACAGTCTAATGACCACTTACTAAGTTGGTCACTGTCCTTTCACTTGCCCAGTAGATTACAGTATGTATGCCAGATATGTAGCCTTCCTGGCCCACATGTTTTGGTATTCAGGAAATGAAAGAAACCTGTTATACTTCATTTCTCTCTGCTAACTGCTTTGTATTGCTATAAACTGATTATTCTGTGTTATAATTTGATCTGAGGGTGGGAGGGTCACTGTAGTAGAATGTATTGCTAAATAACCTCTCACTATTCCGTCATATTTCATTCAGTCACTAACTTCCTCACAGTGCAAGTATGTGTCACATGTTATGTTTCTATTTGTTCTAACACTGTGTAGAATAATGAATAGACCTTGGCAGTGTGTTGTATTTGTATCAATTTCATTTAAAGCATATAAGCTGCACGTTTGCTGAGCCTGTGCTCTTTAACAAGTATGCAATGTCAGTTTTTTGCCTTTCTCCTTCCCATACTTTTCAGACTACATTCATTCATAGTTACACCCCTCCCTAATAAAGCCTATGCAGTCTACATCATATCTTCTACTTTTCAAAAATAAACAGTTACTTCTTCCTATTTTACCTATATTCTCACCAAATTCAATTCAACAGAACTTTTAAACGCCCCTATTCCTTACATTCCAGAGAAGGTTTTAGGACAACCTGTCTTCTTTTTTTCAAAACATACTTCTTTTATACCTACCATCTATCATCTTTCAGACTTCACCATCACTAAATATTCTTCTGCCCTGCAACTTCTTTTTCCTCTATCCAACTATAGCATGCAGAACCTTTTAGGTAATCATGCTACTACTCATCTTATCTTTTAGTCTTTTCCTGCTAATGGGCCATCTTTCATCCTACCATGACTCTATAGTAGCTCTTAACATATCACAACCTCTGTTACAACCACCTATTCATACTTCCTCCCTACTCTTTCCATGCATCACACCAAACTTATTTAATGATGCCCCCTCACCTTTACTCCAAATATAGACCAACTCCATTTCTACTCAAACCAAAACAAAACTAACTGGAAAAATACTCTCCAGGAATAAAACATTCCATAAAATAAGAATCAATAATTCTCCAATATACTAAAATATTTCTAGAAGGAGACATTCACGCTAATTCTGGCTCCACCTATCACAATGAACATGAGGAAAATTTTCTTCCACACACAAGTGTAACCCTACAACAGTCAATCCCCATCCCCAGTAGTCTACCTTTAGCTGCCATTAATGTGAAAAGCATAATAAATAAAATTGCTGAACTACATGCCTGGATTACCCAAGATAACCTGATATTCTCGCGTTAACTGAAACATGGCTTAAACCCAGCATAAACAGCTCTGAAATTAGTTATAACGCCATTTGTAATGATGGTATAAAGAGGAAAGGTGGTAGTATTCTCTTAATTTGCCAACAACTATAACATTTCACCTTACAAAAACCAAGTACCAATATTCCGTTCAGCAGAGCATCTTATTTCTTTCCTGAAATTAAACAGTTATAAAAAAATATTTATTACTGTTTTTTACATCCCCCCTGGCAACAATACAGCTATACTTGAATATATCCTACATTGGCTATTCATAAGTATTCCACAAGAAATAATACTACTAGGTGATGTGAATGTCTATTGGATGGACACAAACTCTAACTCCTCTACATCCAACATGAACTTATTTGGTTTCACACAACTAATTAATATCTCTACACATTATAGCAAGGCATCAAGTTCCCTATTAAATTGGATCCTAGCATCAGACACTAGCAAATACACCACCTCAGATACAATGTCTGGTTGTCTCAGTGATAATCTCTCAATCTATACAACCAGACATATCACACATTAACTTAAACAGCGTCTTTATAAAACAACACACAAATTTTTTAAATTTAACCAGGAAATGTTCATCAGTAGTCTATCATTTATTAAGTGGTACTTCCTAAAAATTATCCCCTTAGATGAATTCAACACAGCTTTCCTTTATATCCCAAATAGCCCTGCATCTCAGGAATAGACTGAAAAACAAATAATGCTATTTGGCTCTCCAAAAAAGAGTAGAATGCTAATGTAGGATAGAGAAAAAGCATGGAAAGAATGGCAACAACATAAAATGCCACAATATCTTTAAAACATCAGAATGCTTCACAATAGTACTAAAAAATAATGAAAACAATAAATACAACTTTTGAGAATAATAGTAAATACAACACTAAACAATTATGGACATCCATTAAAGAAAGCTTCCATCCTCAACATAAATTTAGCCCTAACCTCTCTTCCAATAACTCATCACTCAAAACTGTGATAATTAAACTATTTCATAGATACCTAGCATTTCTAACCAAGGATTCCCCAACATCTAATCCTAACCATGCCCAGCAGCACACGTGCCCACATCCTATATAAAACCATTCTTAAACTAACTCAAACCTGATAACCATTTAAGTAAATACCTTAAAATAGCAGCCAATAGCATTGCCTACACCGTCTCCATCCTTATAAATAGCTCAGTCCAGGAATCCCTATCACACATTATCCCTCTGCACAAAGGAGGA